>NC_056737.1:1631257004-1631432004 GCF_019279795.1 Protopterus annectens
TTTTATGCCACAGCTAGGAATCCACACCCTGTATGCACCACATGCCATGTATACCTCAACTACACTACCACAGTCAACAGAACATGCTTGGGTACAGGTATCCAAGACAGACACTGACCATGTTATATAATACATGTTGCATACATGTCAGCTGGAGCACCTCACTGGCCCTCTGCAAGAGGCAACCAGATGATTGGATGTTGCATGTAATTCTCACACTGAATATCACTCCTGTAGTATCTGTTGATAGATGGTCTGCTGGCACATGGCAGGTGGCATGATACCATTCTACACACATCCCCTACACTTTCCATCTCTCCATGGACAATAGCCTGGTACACACCTATGAACACCTGCATCAATGGACCCCAGTACTGACAAATGTGTATGTGTGCATTACTGACAATAACATTCTCTGTGTGTTTGTAGACCTGTAGTTGAGAATACCCTGAGGGCCTACACACCCACCGCACCCCCATTGCCATAGTTAAATATGGCTGCTGCTGTACCAGACATTACATGTACCTTGTTACACTCTTCTCCCTAAGGGCTACCTGGGGCTTGCAGTACCAGCACAACACTGTTTTACAAATGGGTTGATAGGCATGGGATACCCTCTGAGTTCTGGCAAGTGTGTGTATGTGTGCATTTGTATATATTTGTAGGATACATCATTCTGAGGCCACATTCTCCTAATAAAATATGCCTTGCCACACAGTATTAGGGATAGTGATGTTGCTGACCATAGGAGAGCCATGACAATGCATCACCCTTCTATCCCTGTGGCATGTGCATTAGATGCATATCCCTGTGGTAGCACTCTTGGGATAGACAAGGGGTTGTATTGCAGTCCTGGTCAATGTGTGATGGTGGGTATGTCAGAGTGTTATCATGGGTTTCAGTGCATGCAATATCCACTGTGGGGTGTGGGTGCTGGGCATACTGTCTTTACACCATGGTTCCCCCAGTACATGTCCCATGTTCCACTGTATGGGGCCCACTGTCACCATCAACCATACAGGTAACTGATAACACTATCCAGCCCAGTTATGCATGTGCTGTGTGCAACGTATCTGTAACAGAATGGACACAATGGCAAGGTAGTTAGCACTGATAAACACAGGGCTCTCAGATGTGTGTATGACTGTTATGTGTTTGTCAATGTGTATATGACAGTATGTCACACTATGCATTGTCCATAAATAACCAGTACACCCCCATTACCATACTGTACAGGTCTAGGGATGTCCTTCACGTAACATGTAACCTGGAACACACCTCATCCTAAATGCTGAGTGGTGTGTGCAATAAAGGCCTCCCACATCAATAGCACTACATACCTAGGTAGGGGTTCTAGTCCCAGTGTTGCCAAGTAAGAGTGTGTGTGTGTATGTGAAGGAATCTACTTCCGTTTGCAGAATATACATGTCCCAGGAGGTCATATGTCATGGAATGAAGAGTCTCTGAAAAAGAAAAATCCTCAGGAGGAGAAGCAGAAGGAGTAGAATCATCCACATCAGAATCAGAATAAGGAGAATACTCCTGCAAGTCTTCAGCCGAAGACTCAGACACATCCGAGGCCTGCTCATAACCCCCCAACTCTGGTTCCACTCTAGGCCTCTTATCAGGAGGGGGCATAGAACCTCTAATCAAGGTAATTAAATCTTCTGCCATTTTAAGCATGTGCTTCTTGGGCACAGAACCTGAAGAGCTAGGAGTGACACCCACAGAAGCTATACCCGACCTACCTCTGGGAGAAGCCTTAGAAACAGAAGGAGAGGGCCTAGTCACCTTAGGAAGGGAGGGGAGTACAGTTACCTGAGAAGCCCCTTCAGCCTGACCTGCCTCTTGGGAGGCCACATCCTGCAAAATCAAAGTTCCCCCCTGGGGCTCCAGAGAGGTCTCCGTCGGAACCACCGGTTCCACTGATGCCTCTAAAGAACCGGCGTCCGGTTCAGACAACTCTTCTAGTCTGGGTTTAGCTGCTTTGTCTTTGTGCTTCTTTGAAGAAGCAGGCCGAGTATCCGACGGCATATTATAGTTGCACCGCTTCCCAAAGACCAACCTGGCACAATCTAACCTACGCTTAATAGTGCGTTTATTGAACCTAGCACAGCACCCAACAACGTCGTGCTCAGGTCCCAAACAAGGTATACACAAATTATGATAATCTCTATGCGGTATCTGTTTCCCACAAGAAATACAGTTATTCACTTTTCTGACATCCGGTAAACCACTGAGGCAAGAAAAACAAAAATATTCTAGCGAGTACAGCCAACTTTGACTCGGTCTGAAACTCCGAATTGAAAAATTTCAGAGCCGAACGGCACTTAACGCTGCTTCTGCATTGGACCATGCAGCAAAAAAGACTGAGGATATGACGTCGGTCATGCGCATTTGTACCCTGACGTCCTGATGTCAGTCTAATGCGCCTTGACCGACGTCAGCCTTATACCCAGTTAAGTTGTGTCTGTGCCAGTGAAATGCTGTCATGCCTTAGTGGTTCAGTACTGTGACTATAGTGCACAGTATCCTAAGTTTGAGACCTTTCACTGCTTTTTATTTTCCTGCTGGGCAGACCAGACTGCTTAAGGAACAGTAAAGCAGGTTTAGGCATGTTTACCCAACTTTGCTCAACTTTGCCCGACCTTGCCCAACTTTGCCTGACTTTGCCCAACATTGCCCAACATTGCTCAACGTTGCCAAACATTGCTCTGGTTAGCGCGGTGAGCAGCTACACGCAATTGTATTTAAATATGCTCAATACTGGTAAAATGTGCATAGCAGTGCTTTATATTGCTTAAAATAGGGCACTCATGCCTCAGGTGGTGCTGCAGGGCTGCCTATGTCAGATGCACATAGTACACTTCCTATACATGTTTGAAAATAGGTAGTGTCAAGTTAGGCATCCCTTTTACCGTATGTGTGAGTCAGACAAAGGCGTCATTTCCAGGGTTCCTACTGAGTCAGTGTATGTGCTATGCATTGCCTCTTTGCCAAGGCCAGGGCATACTGGGCATGCCTCCTTCTGCCTACTGGGGCAGGCTCAGGTTGTTCCTCCTCTGGGTCACGCTGTGCTTGTGCAGGCCTTGGCAATGGTGGGGGGCTGTTTGGCCCTGCCCCATGCTGTTCCTGCTGCAGCTGTTTTTGCAGGATCATATTGTGTAGCATGGCACATACTGTGACAATTTGGGTACATGTAGTTGGTGAGTACTGCAAGGCTCCACCAGATGTGCCCAGGCACTGGAACCATGACTTGAGCATCCCAAGCACACGCTCAATAATGTTTCTTGTTTGTGCGTGTGCCTCATTATGGAGTTCTTGTTCGGGTGTGTGTGCATTTCTGATGGGTGTCATTAGCCACGGCTCCAGTGCATATCCAGCATCCCCTACTAGGTGACCGTCAGGGATGTCCCCATTGACAAATCTCTGGTACAGCTGCATCAGATGCTAGATGTGGGAATCGTAATAGCTTCCAGGGCAGCCACACACACATTCATTATTATGTCCTGGGCATCGTACATGACCTGGCAGTTGATGGAGGGGAAGCCCTTGCGGTTGATGTAGACCCTACCCCGCTCACCGGTTGGTGCTTTGATGTGTATGTGTGTGCAGTCTATTGCACCCACTACCTCAGGGTATTCTGCTATTTGATGGAAAAGACGCATATTGCTGGCCAGTGCCTCACGGGAATTGGGGAAATATATGTGCTCACCGACATGTGCTGACATGGCATCCAGGAACTGGTGCAGTACCCTGGATGCTGATGCCTGCGAACTCCCCATCATATCACCAGTTGGTCTCTGGAAGGTACCTGTAGCTAGCATTCCTAGGCCAACACATACCTTGATATCCACTGGGATGGGTTCCCCTCTGTTGGTTCTGTGTGTGAGGCATGGCCGGCACAGCTCAACAATTTGCTGTAGGAGATATCTGTCCACCCTATAGCGCTCCACTATTTCCAGATCATGTAGCCCCTGGTAGGTTACCCTGGGTCTGTACACTCTTCTCCGTCTCCTCACTGTGGGTTGCTAAGCAGCATTCACAACATCACCACCCTCAGCACCTTGCACATGTTGGTTTATGATAGCAAGAGCAGCCCCTAACATTTTGTCTGACTTTAAAGTTTTTAAGCTTTCCCTCTTTGTATACTGCAGTGTTGCAGAGTTCTTGGGAAAAAACAGGGAAGAATGCTGTTTGCAGAGTTTAAAGTGCTGGGCTGTGCTGGGCTAGTCTGCTGCCTGTGTAATTGGCTGATTCTGATATATTTCACCTGGCAGCTCTGCTAGTTCTCCTTGGTTAACTTCCTACTACTTCTTTTCCCTTTCTGTTTCCATCCGGGGTAGCACCACGCAAACATATGCACATGCTGTGTGCCCGTTTGCAAGAAATTTCAGATATTTTCACGGCGTACACCTTTGGTTTCTGGTTTTCAAAAAGGATAACTGTAGACACGCCTCTTGCAATCCTGAGCAACCCAGGGCAAACACAGGACACTGTGCTCCAATAAGCATACAGCCTTTCTGACATACCCCCACATGATGTCACCTATCTTCTACTCTACTACTCACCGACTCCTACACTTACACTCTTGGGACATGGCTCACATGCTGGGGAAAATTGGAATTCACTATCCTTATCCTCATTTGCATAGGATTGCCTACTAATGCTTGGTTACATCTCTCACACTGAGCTCCCTCCCCCCATTAGCAACCAGTAGTCAGTGGCCATGTTGTCTTTAGCCTGCCATTCACCTGCATGGCAGGATAAGCTTTTTAGTGAAAATGCCTATTTTGGCTATTTTGAAATTATTTTATTGTTTTTTTAAGCGCTGCACGTTTGTGCGGCACTGCACTATGCTTAAACATCGGAGATCGAGGGAAAAAAATTAGATTTTAATAATTTTAAACATTTAAAAATGCCAATGGCCTTATATTTGGCCATTGGCATGCTTCCTCAACTGGATGCATCCTTTATTTGGAGCTGTCATAGCTCCGTTTAGCAATTTTCAGAACAGTACTCCGTTACCAACGGAGTACATTTCTGCAAATAACACTACTCTTCTACAGACAGGTTAGTGATGTTCTTCATCTCACATTGCTGCAGTCCTTACACTTGGGTAGTCCGCTGTCCTCGGTCGGCCCGAATATCAAAGTATAAGGCTGATTTTGAACCTTGAAAAAGCCTGGAACTGTCCAGGCGAAAGCGCTTGGTGTTTTGTGAATAAAAGCTTGTGGTGGAATTACTTGGACTGCTTTGTACTATCTTTGGAAGAAACTCAACATTTAAGCAGCGGACTTTTTATTTGCTCTGTTTGGGTTACCAGATTTTTACAGCGGGTGTACAAAACCTTACTATATCCATTGGTAACTGCTATTTAACGTTTTGGTCTGGTCCGGGTCTGGTGAACTTTTCCTGATTTTGTTCTATGTATATATATATATATATATATATATATACACATCCATTGGTGGACATATACATATATATATGTAGGCACATATACATTTCACCTTTCATAGTGGGAATATCAATTATACAAAGGATGTGAGGTGTACAGTAATGTAATAATATCGCACAGTCTTGTGATAAATGCATTGAAAGTATTCACAGCCCAGGTAGCTTTAGCAGGCCTCACTGGCTTCAACATTGCAAACTGAACAAACCACCCACACTGTTTAACCACCACATGTCATATACCAGCACTGTATGTTGTCTTGTTCATCACACACTAAAACCTACATACAAATATGAGCATACTAACCTTCACCAACATATATATCTCCACCCTTCACAAACAGTTGCAATATGTCCCCTGCTCTATGCACATATACAGATGTGAATATATATGACACATATATATTTCTCCGTATGTGTGTGGCATACACACACAAGGTCCACACTGTTGTAAGTTCCTGGACCTCACAGCTGAACTGTTGGGCCTTGCAACACAAACAGGTGTCACAAGTGAACACACACTAACATTAGAGGGGGTATATATAGCTACAAATGCTAGATAAGCATACTAGACTGCTATAGCAGTTGCCAATGCTAAGCTACACTTTAATATGACTATCGTGCATGTGTTGCTCTGTTACAACCATGTTTATATAATGGCAGCACTAATCCCCCCAACAGCCATTGGCCACACTACTGTACAGAACACAGATAACATGGATCAGATTTTTTGGCATTTAATGCTGAGCTACAAATTTCAAAGGTATGTCCCACTACTCACAGGTACACACTGTATTGTCCATAGCAGTAGTTAAGCAGGACATCTGTGCATAGATAAGTACTGCTGCCACATATGAATGGTTCACATTATGTAGACTACTCTTCAAAAACATCTATTACATGCCAGTAAATACATATGTGTCACATACCTTTCCTTTGTATGATTTGGTATTATTTCTTTTTCTTTTTCCTTTTCTCTGTCTCTCTCTCTCTGTCAGTCTCTGCAATAGAGTGATTGAGTTTGTTGGCAGTGATTGCAGCCTGCTTTTGTAGGTATTTGCACATGAGCATGTGATGGCCTCTGCACCAATTAGTGGCCACCATTTGCTAATTGCATGCAGCCTGCTGTGTAGTAATTGAAGTAATCACTGTCATAGCAACCCAGTACTATAAATTGCTAACTCAGGTAGGCATGGCCCTTTCAGCTTTCCAAGATGGAGATCATCCTTGTTTGCTGTGGACATCATTGTTTAAGACAGAAGGTTGGTATCGTTCTTATATCAGAAGCCAGTGGTGTAGCCAGTGATTTACATTTTGTACTCAGACCTAAATGTTGCTGCTTCCAGTACACACTTGTCAGTGTAGAAATGTACTCACCCCTCAAAATGCTAACCCAAGATACATGGGAGGATGTACTTTCTTTTCAAATTTTACAATTAACTGCCATACAAAGCTAGCTATTGAGATGTATTCCCTTGGCACAAGAATTGTTTGAGAACTGCTATACTGTGAATATTCATTTACTCAGTTCTAAACAGTTTGTGCTTTTTTAGTGTTGACAGCACAAGCTGCTCAAGAAAACTGGACACATTTCAGTACTGCAAGTATGCTTACCTACATCCTTGGTAGACCCAGCACACACAGGTATATTCTACATTTGGGTAGGGGTGCAGAAGTACAGAGAGTGTACATATTATTGTGTGAATTTTATCTTGCTGGACTTACTGGGTTGCCATGTACATGTTACTTTATCAAGGCAAGTAGTCTGTCTGCGTAACTCCCAACTGTGGACCTATCCACATGGTAGCCAGAGATTAGCCTGTTATTCTTTGTCTGGGCATCACACAGGTCTTTTCAGCACTAGAGCAATGACATTGTTACAGTTGGTTGCTACCAGTACATGGCCACATCCTTTTGTATTTCAGTGTTGTATTCCTACATGCTTCCGGAACTCCTTCCAAAGCTATTTGCACAGTGTGTAACAGCAGAAAGGCTGCTATGACTCTGTGGTTCTGTCTCTGCCAGACCTCTCAAACACTCAGGTACATATTTGAACAGACTCAGACAAAAGTAGAGAAAAAGTCAGGGACACCTTTAATATATTAGTGCCATTAAGTTGAGACTTTGAGAGAACCAGAGCATATGGATTAATACACCTTTTCTGAAGTAAAAGAAGTGTCTAACTCTTAATTATTGTCATTATTCATTATGTGTAACTCACCACCTTTCTGGCCAAAGTCAGTAGTTTTCGGAGGGATTCAGAGGGACAGAGCTAAATTTCGTTTCAAAATCAGGGACATCCCTGAACATTAGGGACAGTTGGGAGGTATGGCCTCTGCCCTAAACAGATATGCCAGTGTTTGTTCTGCTGTGATACTGTGTGGGGTTTGTAAAGTGATGGTGTAACATTATTTCCTGCTAGAATGGCTGCTTCTCGTATCGCAGTCATGTAATGTAATCCCACAACAACTGTTGGTAAAGATCCACAGAACAAGTTGTGTGGTATGGCATTCCTATTTTTCCTTTACATTCACTCATTGTGATCCATGATATATTTATTTCAGCACCAACATGTTGTATATCTTCTGTGGCTTAGTGGTACTTTATGCAGTGTAGTGTGTACAAGGTCCCAGGTTTGAGACTGACGGAGGTGTTTTATTTTGCTGCTGAGCAGAACAAGGGCCCTCACATACAGAGTGACTAAGGCACTTTTAAGCAGTTATAAGCGGGTTTGTGCAATGTTTAGCAATGCTTAGCTAAGCACAAACATGCGCACACTCACGCAAACTTACTAACTACTGCTTAATAGTGCTTACTCCCGCTAACCCCCGCGCTCATTTCTTTGAAAGCAAAGAAAATGGGGAGATAGGAAAGTGGTGAAAAAGGGGCACAAAGAGGGAAAGACAGTAGGGAAAATAGCTCAGGATGTGCAGGACAGGTGTAGGGAAGGTTCACAGCTGCCCATTTCTTTAACAGCAACAGCTGTGCATATGGAATACATTTGGAGGTAAATATGAAATCTTCAACCCCTGAGAGAGGGGTGAGGACAACAAAGTATGTTGTAATGCCACTTAAATTACATTTTATATGTCCAGGGGACATGTGTGCAAAATGGGCAGCTATGTATGGGACATACTTTTTTTTTGGGAGCAGATTGCCCCCCCCCTTTTCAGGTGAGAGTGGAATGTGGGGTAGGGGAAGTAGGTATATTTGGGGAGGTAGGTTGAGGAGGTAAACAGACAAGACAAACAAGATCTATACAGGGGTGGAATATGACACATGTGGTGGGTGAACACCATTGACAGGAAAGGATGTTTGGAAATCGCAAGCCCATGAGCCCACAGATGGCAACAGTGGAACTGAGGTCCCCACCCATGGGCAGTCACCACTGCACCTTCACAGCCCAGAGGGTGGCTGTGCTGGGGGCTGTGTAGGAGGGACAGGCTGACCTGGGAGATGCGCCACTGGTGCCTCAAACTGGCATAGAAGTTCTGCAACAGAACACTCGATCTCTCTACGCACCACAGCCCGGACCGTTCAAAGGGTGATAGGTGGGCCCTCCTCCACCCATGCTTGCACAGGGGGGCAGAGCCCCATCCACTGCAGCGCTTCCACCCGAAGGTGGCACAGGGCCAACGGAAGAGGAGGTCCCACGCTGGGCACTGGACCTGCTGGTGCCAGGTGCCATGGCCAGCTGAAGTGGGACAGGTGGGTCCGCTGGGACCGGCCTTCCCATACGAACTATGTTTTGGAGAATTTAATAAATATATAGGTTAGTAACAGTCAACAGCATACCCAGTTAGTTATAACAGCATGCAGAAGTATTCCCATTAACCCAACACACCAGAGTTTCAACAATTGAAAAGCAAGCATAACACATGCATATACAGAACAATAGTGGACATTACAACAACATGCAGGTTTAATTGATGGCAACAGGCCACCAATATTGTGGTATTTGAACAGGGCACATGCATAGCAATGAATGCAAATATTTATAAACCAATAGGACATATGTCCCAACAAATGTTTTGAGATTAGACATACCCATTGAGGTGTGGAATTGCATTTTTTATGCACATACAGTAGGGTGGAAAAGATAGCTCAATTAACAACTTATATATACTTTTAGTTTACACTACATTCCTGTTAACTGAAGTTATATGTCCCTTACATGTATTATTACACTACCCAATGTCCTTCTATTGTGCAATTGGATTTTGCTAGATCATTATATACATGAGCTGTATCTGACATACAAACTGTCCAGGATGCAGATGTTACTGCTACATATTTTGAGAGTTGCTCACACACATTACTGGTTCAGGTGAAATTAACAGTTATATGTTAACAGCTCCCTACATTTCTGGCAGCACACTGACATTTCTGGGGAACACAATACCAAGCTACTCATGTGCCAGATTAACCTGTACATGCTGGGCATGAACCTACAGTTAAGGGCTGTAAATATGCATAAAAGCTACTGGCACTCCCTTCATCCAATTTATATGGGCCTACCCAAGTGTGGCTTAACTAACACTGCTTAATACAACAGTACTATTTCTAAAATGCAACAGTACAACAACATATCAAAGAAAATCACACAGACGCACTCCAGGAATTATACCTTTATTAAAGAATGATTACATCTTTATTTATTGGGTTAAAACACTTTTTTGAAGGCTCTCTCATTTATTTTATATAACAGTACATGCAGAATAATTACTAACCTGCCTGGTGATGCAGCCTTTGCAGCCTATCTTCATGGGCTTGCTGATTCATAGCCTGGACACCTGCAGCTGTGAAGTAAATGCAGTGATAATGAGACATACCTATCCATAGTATAGACAAAAAAGCAATTCTTAAATACTTAATACAATGGCTACTTACTCAGTACTGGGGCATTTGCCATCCCATGGGCCTCCTGGATCCACTGGTCCAGTTGATCCTCCTTGCATTGCTTCAGGTCAGAGTAATGCTGCTTGACCTGCTCACCAGTCCGAGGAATGCCAGTGGCACTACTAAGATCACGAGCTAGACAGTTCCAGGCCTCCATTTTGTATTGGGTGCCCTGGTACTGGCCCTGCAGGAGTCTTTCTTTGTAATTGTGGACAAGGAGCCAAACCATTACTTTGGTCTCCTCAATGCCCCCACATTGCGTTCAAAATTGAGTGCCTTCTCCAACCCCAGTCATGCTGACTGGAGAAGGGAGCTACAACCAGTTATGGCAAGTATTCCTGCCTGTGGAGCTTAAATATGCCTCATTTCCTGCACTTACCTGTGATTGGCCAGTTTAGAAAAAAATCAGCTGTAGGCACATCTGCTTAGCTGATGTTAGCAATGTTTAATATTCCTCTGATAGATATGTGTCTGTTGAAAGTGCATGGTTATAAAATGCTGTCATGGCTTAGTGGTTATGTACTGTGACTATAGTGCACAGTATCCTGAGTTCAAACCCTGTCACTGTTTTTTATTTTCCTACTGGCCAGACCACAGTGGTTAAGGTACAGTGAAGGAGGTGTGGCCATGATTATCCAACTTTGCTCAACTTTGCCCGACATTGCTCAGTGTTGCTCGACATTGCCTGACGTTGCCCGACATTGCTCGACGTTGCCCGACGTTGCGCTGGTTAGCACGGTGCACAGCTACGCGCAAACATGTTCTGTTTGCGCTAGTTTGCACGATGCGCAGCTCCGTGCAAAGACATTGCACTAGTTAACGCAGTGCTCAGCTACAAGCAATTAAATATAAATATGCTCAATACTGGTAAAATGTGCTTAGCAGTGATTTACATTGCTTAAAATAATTTACTCATGCATCAGTATGTATAACCATTTCACCTTCCTATATATGTATATATATATATATATATATATATATATATATATATATATATATATATATATATATATATATATATATATATATATATATATATATATATATATATATATATATATATATATATATATATATATATATATATATATATATATATATATATATATACATATATATAAAATTCGTTCACTACTACATATAACATACCAATGCTTTTTACAAAACTTTAAATAATACATGTCAAGAAATATTTTTGTATACAGATTTCCAACAGAAAATGAAAAGTGAAGTGGTGGGATTCGAACCGGGAATGCCTCCTCTTTGTGCGAAGGCTCTAACGACTATGCTATCGCTATTTTGCTTAATTTGCATATATTTTTCTTATTATCCTCTTCGGTGTCTAAACTGCTAACTGTAGCTAGGCAATGGGCAAACCCAGGCAAACACGCACAAATACGGGCAGCTATATCGGAAATGAAAAAAAAATTATTTTACTTTTTATATTTGTACGGGGTTTACTATATGGGGGAGTTTAGTGTTAGAATGTACACATGTGAACGGACTCGCTCATGTAACTACACATTTCCCATGTTTCAAACTTGCAGGGGAGTGGATTTTTGGACTGATCAGCAGTCCGACATGTCCATGCTCCGTGTTAGTTTTAGAGTTGAGGCAGCGCACCCTCATTAATATGCATGGTGCGCTGCCATCTTATTCTTAGACTGGCTCTTCCGTGTAAGAGCAATTTAGTCTTACACAGAAGGTTTGTGAATCCTGGGGCATGTAAAGAAGCACTGGACATTTTAAAAGTTTATGATAAAAGGAGTTTATAGACTGGCAGATGGGACTGTAATATTGTGTTAAAAATAGAAAGAGAAATGAGTATACTTATACCAAGCATGATAAATGTGGAGAGGAAGAGGGGTATCATTAAATACCGGGGACAACCAAAAACATTAATTTTTGTGTGAAAAAGGGATATTTAATAAGTAACTGTGATAAAACAAAATGTTATCTTTGTGAGGAATGAGACATGATGCAAAAATGTGAATTGAAATGTTATAAATGTAACAAAACTGGACATTTATGGATGGATTGTAAGAATGAAAATATGAGTATGGAAAAAGAAAAAGAAAAAGAAAGAGAAGAAATGGAACAAAGAGAATACATTTTAGAATTAGTAGAAATATAAGAAAAAATAGATGAGAAAAGTAATAGAGTACATAGAAGAAGGCTCTGAAATAAGTGATGAAGAAGACATAAGCTGGGAAATAGTAAAAAAAAAGAATTCTACTGGCAAAAGGATAAAATAAAGAAAAAGAAAATTTAAAGGGACAAGTACAAAAGAAAAAAATAAAGGAAATGGATGAAAAATATGTACAGCTAATGATTGGGAGTTGATATAACGGTTCAGGTGTTTGACTCACAGACACAAAGTACAGTGTTTGATTCTCACCTTTGGGAGGGAAATTGGCTAGGCTTAAAATGTCCCATTAATTTAATTTATTTTATTTATTTTACTTTTGTTGACCGGGCTAGTCTAGCTGGATACATGTCCATTTTCAGTAGAAGCCCGGGGAGAAAAGCTCCAAGAAATCATACATAGTTAAAACAGAAGTTATTACAGATATTGTAAAACAGCAAGTATTACAAAGCCAATTATAATAACGATTTTTTTTTACCCCCCCCCCCACAGGTACATACAAATTGCTAAACACTTAGTGATTTCATGATCAGGTGCAAGATAGATATATGTTGTATAATAGTATTTTAAAGAATACGTAAATGGAAGAAAAGAAAGGATGTAGGGTGAGTAGAGGATAGGAAAATAATTAGTCTGGGTTAGTACAGGAGCATAGCCAGTGTTTATTGAGGTAAAGTTTTAGGTTCTTTTTAAAAAAGTGAGAAAGACTGAGAAGTGATTTCTGAGGGTAGTTTATTCCATATTTTTCCAACAGAGTTCGAGAATAAGGATTCACCTGCTGAGTTGTTGGGTTTAGTAGTATTGATCAGTAGTTTGCTTGAGGAGTGTAGATTTTTGAGATTATTATAAGGTGTTATTAGGGTAGAGAGTATTGGGGTGTTGCTAGGTTGATACAGGGTCTTGTGGATTATTGTAAGCTGGTGAAGTTGGATCTGGTTAAGTAGTTCTAGCCAGTTTAGATGTCATAGATTTAGACAGTGATGGGTTCTAAAAGGAGAGCCTGTTGCAAATCTAGCAGGTTTAATTAAGGCAGCTATCCTAGTAATTAGCTATGATCCTATGAAACCATGAATCTAAGGAAAAGGGAAAATGAAAATCATAGAATGCTTTCTGTAAATGGGAATATTATTAAGAATATAGTATAAAGAATAGGGATTTTGGAGGGGTGTAATACATGTGATGTTGATGTAGTAATATTAGAAGACACAACATTTAAAAATGAAGCAAGATTACAAACAGAGAAAGTATGGGGAGAAAAAAATAATCTGGAATTTGGGAAATGATTAGTTCTGGAATAGCCATATTCGGTAGAAATACAATAAAGCTTTTATATGTAACTTTAGCAAAAATGGGAAGATTAACCATTATAGTTTTAAAATGGAAAGAAAAAAATATAATGCATTATAATATCATATGCTTATATTAATTGTAAAAAAGGAAAGCTTATTTCATCAGATTTTAGACTTTGTAGTGATAAATATGATTGAGAGGCACGCATAAAAAGAAAGGAATGATAAAAGAAAAATGTTAGAATTGATAAGATTTTGTAAGTTAAAACTTTGGGACAAAAATTCATGGACTAACAAAAGGGGTATGTATAGAACTGAAATCGATTATTTTAAAGTATCAGCAGAATTAGTTATAGGGGAAGAGGAGTTAGTTGAAACAGGACTTTCTGATCATCTTGCAATATGACTAAAGATAATGGAAAATGAAGAATACATAAAAATAAGCACAGGAATAAAAAAGGATAAATGAGAAAGCATGGATTGAAGAAAAACAGCGATTAGTAATATTGTTATGGAAAGATAATATTACTATGCAAACATTTTATAAAAAAATGGTCTAAATAGTGGATGATATTTAAGGACAATATAAAAATTGTTTTTTACAGTGACAATATGATGTGAGAAAAGTAAAGATAGAAAAATATAAAAGAACATATAATGATGTATTGGAAGATTTAAAACGTAATGATATAAATTACTTTGACAAAGAAAAATAATTACATGAAAGAAATGAAGAAAAATACAAAAAATAAGTATTGAATTACTTAAGCAGATTAGCAAAGGAAGATGGTAGTGTAAAGGTAGAAATAAAAAATGTAAATGAGAAATAGGAAGAGCTCAGGAAAATATTATAAATATGTAGTGCAATATGTACACAAAATGTTTAAAGAAAAAAGAATGTAGTCAAAAAACATTGAAATTAAAAATTTAACAGAAAAGTAGAATAAGGAGTTCGAAAAGGAGATTTCTTTATATGAGCTAGATAAAGTACTAGGACAAGTAAATATAGATTGGCTGCAGGACCAGATAGAATAGCATATGAAATGTATAAAAATTTAAGAGAGTGGCAAAAAGAATATCCCTGGGATTCAGAAAGCTATGCACGGCGTGCAGGAATAGTGCAACAGCTGCTGGAGGCAATATGGCTGCTGAGACATCCAGGAACAAGCTCCTGGGACAAGCACTAGCGCTTCTGCACTATTCCTGCACGGACACAGCTCCTGTATGCTAATTACCCCATTTGCATATGAAAACCATGCAAATGAGGTGAATTAGCAATCCAGGAAGCTGGCAGCCATCTATGCAGGATTAGTGTAACCTGCAGAAATGTACTCGGTTAGTAACTGAGCACATTTCTGCAATCTACAAAACGGAGCCATGACAGCTCCAAATAATGGGTGTATATAATGTGGAAGGCATGCCAATGGCCAAATATATGGCCATTGGCATGGAAAACAGTTTCAAAATAACAAAAAATAACTTTTATTTTTTTTGGGCGATTTCAGCCGTTTAAGCACAGGGCAATGACGTGCAAATGGGATCGGCCTGAAAATGAAACTAAAACCTTGAAAAAAGCTTTTTCTGCAAAATAACAATTTTGCCATTATAGTCAATGGCAGGCAGAAGACAACAAGGCCAGTGAATAGTGGTTGCTAAGGGGGAAGGCTCAGTGTCAGACTTGTAACTAGGCCTTAGCAGGCAATTCTATGCAAATGAGGGGAAGGATACTGAATCACAGATTTCATGGCTAGCCTGCACTCAACCGTGTAGGTGCAGGAAAACCATGGTGCAAGCTTAAGAGTTAGCTGACATCATAGGGGTGTGTGTCAGGCATACTGTAAGCTTATTGGAGCTCTGTGGCTTGGGTTTGCCCTTAGCTTAGCACATCTAAGGAAGGGGGTATGTCTGAAGCTGTCTAACACTCTTTGCATTGCCTAAATGGGTGTGCGTGCTACGCACTGAGCTTTAAACAAACAAAAAAAAATTAAACCAGGAAATAGCAGCTCCATTCACATATGAGCAGTGGGTTTGAGCGGCGTGCTTCTAGGGTTAAACAGGAAAGCAATGGGAAGGGAAACAGCAGTAGGAAGGTAATCAAGGAGAACTAGCATAGCTGGCACGTGAAATGTATCAGAATCAGCCAATTATGCAAGCAGCAGCCCAGCCCAGCACACTGCTAGAAACTATGCAAACACCTTTTTTTTTGGTTTTTCCCACAAACTCTACAAAACCGGTGTACACAAATAGGGATATTTTACCTAACAAAAGCAAAAAAAATGATAGGGGCTGCATTCACTTTCATAAATCAACATGTGGAAGAGGCTGAGGGTTGTGAGGATGAGAATTCTGACAACCAACCCATAGTGAGGAGAAGGCAAAGAGTGTACAGACCCAGGGTAACCTATCAGGGGTTACATGAGCTGGAGATAGTGGAGTGCTATAGGGTGGACAGGGACCTCCTACAGCAAATTGTTGAGCTGTGCCAGCCACACCTCACACACAGAACCAACAGAGGTGAATCCATCCCAGTAGATACCAAGGTATGTGTAGGCTTAAGAATACTAGCCACAGGTACCTTCCAAAGGCCAATTGGGGATATCATGGGGATCTCACAGGCATCAGCATCAAGGGTCCTCCACCAGTTCTTGGACACCATGTCAGCACATGCCGGTGAGCACATATATTTCCTCAACACCCATGAGGCATTGACCAGCAATATGCACCTCTTCCACCAAATAGCAGAATACCCTGAGGTAGTGGGTGCTATAGACTGCATGCACATACACATCAAAGCACCACCCGGTGAGTAGGGTAGAGTCTATATAAACTGCAAGGGCTTTGCCTCCATCAACTGCTTGGTCATGTGCGATGCCCAGGGCATTATAATGAATGTGTGTGCTGGCAGCCCTGGAAGCTATCATGACACTCACATCTGGCATATGACGCAGCTGTTCCAGAGATTTGCCAATGAGGACATCCCATATGGCCACCTAGTGAGGGATGCTGGTTACGCACTGGAGCCATGGCTGATGACACCCTTCAGAAATGCACACACGCCTGAACAAGAATACCATAATGAGGCACACGCACAGACCAGAATCATACTAGAGCATGTGTTTGGGATGGTCAAGTCACGGTTTCTGTGCCTGGTTATATCTGGTGGAGCCTTGCAGTACTCACCAGCTACATGTACCCAAATTGTCATTGTATGTGCCATGCTACACAATATGATCCTGTGGAAACAGCTGCAGCAGGAAAAACATGGGTCAAGATCACACAACTCCCCACCATTTCCAAGGCCTGCACAGGCACAGAGTGACTCAGAGGTGGAACAACCTGAGCCTGCCCCAGTAGGCAGAAGGAGGCATGCCCAATATGCCCAAGCCTAGCAAAGAGGCAACGCATACCACATACACTGACATGGTAGGAATCCAGGGAATGACACCTCACTTCGACTTGCACATACAGTAAAAGGGATACCAAAATTGACACAACCTGTGCTTAACCATGTATAGGGAGTGTACTATGTGCATCCGACATAGTCGGCCCTCCAGCACCACCCTCAGTACTGGCACAGCCACAAGGTAAGTCACACTCACTATCAATTGCTGAATGTAGTAGTATGTTCTACTACCTGTATCTATGGTATGGATGTGAGCATGTTAGGGAATCAGGTGGCTGAATGGGATGCCAGCAGATAGTAGACACCTATATCGGCAGCATGAAATCCTTAACAAATACTGGTGTCAACATAGTAGGCAGTACTAGACAAGGATACAAAACACACTGCAGGACATGTGGTGGGCCAAATGTGTGTCCATAGGATGCACACATGCATGTCAGTGAGGCTCACATACCCAATAACTGTCTCAGCCAGCAGGACAGGTGTAGACAAACACAAAGAAAGGCTGTGCTAAGGCCTCTGATTGATGGCTATGGAGAACAGTCCCCTTCTAGACTTACACAGACAGACTACAACAGGTCAGGCAGTGGGATGTTAGTTCTGAAGGGTAAGAAGTCTGAAACTGAAGTGTAGGTTAAAAAAACCTAAGAACTGTAGTACACTGATATGCCTCTAGTCTGCATGATAGGTCAAAATACAGAGTGAAATGGAGTACCTGAAATACCAGTACAGTCATAGCAAATGTTTACAGTTGTCAGGTGTGCCCCCCACAATCCTATCTAGAAATGTAGTAACATGTATGTGTAGGTATAACAACAGTGGAGCACAGATTACCTGAGCTGGCCAAAGTAGCAGGATAGATTGCAGCACGTGTACAATATGCAGGGCTCTGTGTGTTAGGCTGTTCTGTGTTGTATATTGTGTGAAAGCAGTCAGCATGTAGGCATGGAGGGTTTTGTCCCAGTGGCCAATGCCAGTATTGTTGATGACAGGGTCAAGTTCTCACATCTGCAGTGCCAAACACAATGCATCACAGTAAGACACAATCCAGAAGTAATCCATACTAATTGTTCGGATGTAATATCTGTTACCATTTGAAAGATGGACATGTCATGAATGTGGAGCCAGACATACAAACAGTACACAGGTGGAAGTACCCTAGACAGAGAGTGTATGAATTGTTACTGTCAGATGGACGCACCTTTGGAATTGTACATACAGGTTAGCAGCACATTAGTTGGCTGTGTAGTATTGAATATTGATGTTGTCTGGCCAAACACTGGCAGACCACAAAAGGCACAGGTATGAAGTACTGAGAAACTGCTGCTGTCTCTATACAAGCCAGCATAAGTGGAATGCCCCGCGTATATCTGTGAGTCAGCTGTAAGTAGCTTCCATAGCACACATGCACCCAGATCACCCCACCATCAGCCACAGGTACCTCACAGGTCTTATCACTGCTGTTGGGAATGAGTACAGTATGACTTCCACCTTTGTATGAGAATATGGGAATAGCCACAGAATGCAGCATGCTGAAGAGGTGTCCCATGCAGCTGTGTCCCTAGCTGTAAGCAGCACCCACACCAAAGGACCAATAAAGACAGAAACTATTGACATGAACACCTTGCACACCTACCCTGTCACCCAAGGGGAATATAGTGGCCTGCAGCTTGGGACTGTAGGAGTGACGCAATGCACTGGCCTGCTACAGATGGCCTACATCACTACCAATTGCCCTACAGTCCTCTGTCAAAGGCCTGTGTCTCACCCATACTGCCAATGTATGATATCTCATGGACTCCGAAATAACAACATAACACAGTCCACAGAACAGAAATGCAAGGCCGTGTTGACAAATCCCAGTAGCATGTCCACCATGTCCTACTGCATGAACTGTAGACCAACCTCCAAATACTGATGGGATGAAGTGATAACTATAGGGATACTCATGAGATAATGTTTGCATACTGTTTTGAAGAGGATAGAATAACGGGGGGGGGGTAGAAGCATGGACGCCATGGAGTGTGTGAAGTCTGAAACTCAAATGTGTGCACATACTATTCCTGCCTGCAAACACAGGAATGGGTGGCTACAAACTTGCTCATAAACCACAATGTGAAGGAGTAATGACCAGAAATATGAGCCCTGCCTCTGGGTAATCTGTGTGAATCTGTACAGCTGTGAGGTATGGCCACAGCAGGATACGGCCATACCATCACGTTGATGGATGTACAAGCATGGGATCCTCAACCACCACAGTACCAAGGTGCTGAACCATTTACACAGACCCATCTGCAAGTGCCTGCAACTCCCCCTCCAGAATGGCATGATTGTGCAAGAATATGTAGGCTGCAGACCACAATACTGGACACAGCTTCATTCATCTTGTGTTCCCCAGGAAATTACTGCAAGCAAATATGTATATCTGTCAGTGGTTGATGACATAAAACATCACAGTGTAAAACAGTACATATGTCTGAATATCTCTGCTAACTCCAAAACCATGTAGCATAAGCAGCACAGACACAATTAGTTACAGTATCCCACTATCCTTTGCACATTGTGACCCCATATTGTCAACTGATCTACATATATCCTGCAGAAATAGGTTGCTAGCTGTAGGTGTAGAACACAAAAGCCTGCACTGGAGTACAATCTACCTGGAATGGATTCACACATTTAATACAGAAGGTCATACTGGGCATGCTCCCAGACAAACAAAACCCACGTCTGACAACAAAATACTGAAAGGTCATACTGGGCATGCTCCCACACTTAGAGTAATGAAGCCCATGTCTGGCAACAACAGTGGACTATACATATCTGTCAGTCACAGATGTTTCTGCACACACTCCACATTGCACATCAGTCACGCTTTGCACACACATCGGATAAGAATACACACATATATCCAAGGACAACACAGTATAATAGGCCAAACGTACACATACATAGATGTGTGGAAGAGAGTGACAGACAGTGGCAAAGAACTTTCATCATGAGTCCTGTCCCACCCAGCACACATCCAATTGGCCAATATCACATGATGTTCAAATGTGAATCACTGTAGACATTTGCTTCTGGTATCCTTCAGCACTATAGTGTCTTTGGTGCTTGTGATAACTGTGTAACATGACTGTACAAGTCATTATTCATCTAACAGTTGTATACACGTTCCTTTTAAATGTAAACGTGTGTGACTGAGTGTTGTGCGTGTGTGCTTCCAGATGAAAGGTTTATGGCCTATTCACACACACTGCACTCCCCATTGCCCTACTTTGGTAAGCCTGCTGATGTTACTCACCTTGAAATACACCTTTGGGGAAGGGGTAGCCTTGTAAGCTCCATGGTGCGTGTTATAATTGTGTAATGCTATAGTATGATCTACTAGTTAGGTAGGGGTTCTAATCCTAGACATGGCGATGATGTATTTGTGTGTGTGTGTGTGTGTGTGTGTGTGCGTGTGTGCGTGTGTGTAGGCATCAGTGCTTTTGAGGCCATTCACAGTTACTACACCTTCCATTGCCCTACTTTGGCAAGCCTGCAGATGTCATTCACCTTGAAATACACCTTTGGGGAAAATAGCCCTATAAGCTCCGTGGCACATGCTATAATTGCATAATGCTGTAGTGTGATGTACTAGTTAGGTCGGAGTTCTGATCCCAGAATTGACAACTGTGAAACTCTGTGTGTGTGTGTGTGTGTGTGTGTGTGTGTGTGTGTGTGTGTGTGTGTGTCTGTGTAGGAATCAATGCTTTTGAGGCCATTCACAGTCACTACACTTTCAATTGCCCTACTTTGGCAAGCCTGCTGATGTCTTTCACCTTGAAATACACCTTTGGGGAATGAGTAGTCCTATAACTTCCGTGGCATGTGCTATAACTGCGTAATGCTTTAGTGTGATGTACTAGTTATGTAGGAGTTCTAATCCAAGACATGGCAACTGTGAAACTCTGTGTGTGTTTGTCTGTGTAGGGGTCAATGCTTTTGAGGCTATTCACAGTCACTCCACTTTTCATTGCCTTACTTTGGCAAGTCTGCTGATGTCTTTCACCTTGAAATACACCTTTGGGGAAAGAATAGCCCTATAAGCTCTGTGGCTTATGCTATAATTGTGTAATGCTGTAGTGTGATGTACTAGTTAGGTAGGAATTCTGATCCCAGACATGACAACTGTGAAACTCTGTGTGTGTGTGTGTGTGTGTGTGTGTGTGTGTGTGTGTTTGGTTGTCTGTGTAAGGATCAATGCTTTTGAGGCCATTCACAGTCACTACACTTTCCCTTGCCCTACTTTGGCAAGCCTGCTGATGTCATTCACCTTGAAATACACCTTTGGGGAAAGAGTTCCCCTATAAGCTCCATGGCATGTGCTATAACTGCAGACTGTTGAAGTGTGATGTACTAGTTAGTTAGGAGTTCTAATGCCAGACATGGCAACTGTGAAACTGTGTGTGTGTATGCGTTTGTTTGTCTGTGTAGGAATCAATGCTTTTGAGGTCATTCACAGTCACTAGACTTTCCATTGCCCTACTTTGGCAAGCCTGCTGACATCATTCACCTTGAAATATACCTTTGGGGAAAGACTAGCTCTATAAGCTCTGTGGCACGTGCGATAAATGCAGTACACTGTAGTAGCAATACATATCTAGGTAGGTGTTTGAATCTCAGCACTGTGAAGTGTGTGTGTGTGTGTTTGTCTTCAGTATCCTGTGTCGAAATAGCTGTGATTGTGTAATAACAAGACTCATTGTGGGGTGGGTTTTGCAAATTTCTTATATGGAGGACCTATTATATGTCACAATGTCCACCTTACAAGGACAACAGATGTAAAACAGCAGAGAGGCTGGTGTAGACAATCCATACCTCTACATGTGACATTATAGATTGGGGAACAATATAGGCAACCCTTGTATTACCCAGAGAACACTCTCCACCCATGTCTCATACACAAATACACTTGGCTAGGCAACAACCACTATGTTGGTTGTTCCCTGCATATTGCCCACATATAGTAACCATGGTGTAATTGCAGTGGACTACAGAGGACATGGCACCCTGTTCCATCCCTACAATAGGCAAACAATTGCTTACAGTGCTCCTTTGCTATGTTCCCCACTGGACACCTGCAACAATTGTAGAGTCAGCAAATGTAACCCACAAAGGAAATACCATGCCTTATACACATGCCCTGTATGGAGAGATGCCACTAACACCAGTGAATACCTATATCATGCTGTCAATGTAGGTGCAGGATCAGCCTCAGTTCCATAGCCAGTTCTCACCACATGAGATCAAGAATGCCACATCAGATGATACCAATCTGTCCACATGACATGCCCCAGACACCCCAGGTACACTTCCACATGTCACAGAACATACATGTGGGACATGTGCACATCCCGGACACTGTCCATGTTATTGAATGTAGAACACATACATGGCAAGCATTGCACAGCACTGGCCACCCACAATAGTAACCCAGCTGAGTGGATGGTGAATACAATGCCCACCTGTGTGGGCCAATCCAGGGACTACACCCCTGAGCCACACTGCAGACCATTGTC
This sequence comes from Protopterus annectens, assembly GCF_019279795.1. Taxonomy (NCBI): domain Eukaryota; kingdom Metazoa; phylum Chordata; order Ceratodontiformes; family Protopteridae; genus Protopterus; species Protopterus annectens. Next base: position 1,631,279,763 of record NC_056737.1, read on the forward strand.
ATGTGGCCTGATGCCAAGGTATACCCTTTGCCTAGCCTTGTACAGCCTTCTGCCACAGTCAACCACTACACACCTGTGAAGCAATGAACCCATGCATGTCAGTACTGGAAATTCTATGCCTGTGTGTGTGTGGAGATTAATGATTTGGAAGCCATTCACACTCACTACACCTCCCATTGCCCTACTGAAGCATGCCTGCTGATGTCAGTCACCTTGACATACCCTTTGCCCATATATCAGCCTGATAACCTCTGTGATGCATGTGATACCTGCATAATACTGTAGTGTAGCAAACTAGTTAGGAATTCTGCAGACTGGCCATCGTTTTGAGTCTTACATGTGTTGTGTTACTCACAGATGACCTATCTTTAGAAATGCAGTAGCATAGTCTGAGGATTGCAGTCAGTACATGGTGACAGCCATGAGAGTTACTGACTTCATATCCTGCAGAAGACATATGTCACAATAAACCCTGTTACACCAGTAAATGTATGAGTTTATCACAGCAACATGTCAATTTGGCCCTGTGTTTGTGCCTCCAGCCACAACTCTGTCAACCTTTGTACATATGTCATGCAGTAAGAGGTGCATATGTTCAGTACACCATTATTTATTGACATAATGCCTGATAACAAGCCAGTGAGAAATTAGACTGCTAGACATGTTATGTATTGTAGGGCTTATATTTGAGGACAAAACCTGGATGTTCTGTTGTAGTGTGTACAGTAGTGAGGTCTGTGTACTTATGGCTATTGTTGACAGTGTGTTGCGAATATGTACCTTGGCTTGTGTACAGACTGTGGTAGATGTCATTGTTCTTGGTCATATTCTATCTGATGTTGCATGCTGCTCCATTGTATGGTACCCTGTCAGCATACATGTTTGTAGGGCCAAACCCACACATGTTCCATGCCACAGTCAGGCATTGGAATACACTGTGTATTGGCCAAGTATATGTAGGGTTAATGTGTGAGTGGCACATATGAGGATGGGGTTAATCAGACAGTCCATATATTGTAATATATAGCACACTTACCATATGTGGCTGGGACTGTGTTCAGATTGGTTGTGGGTATGCGCTTTCACACAGGTGTCTGTTACTCCATGCTGTTACATGCCTGTAGAGCCTGCTATATTTGCAGGTACATGTGTATTCTCCCATAAGAAATACAGGCCAGTCTTGTGACAGTTTGCCTGTAGTTTGCACAGTGCTTTGTGACATGTCTAGCAGCACAGTGTACTTACCCAGTGTGATGTCATGTCCAGATATTTGTCAGATGTACAGCTGCCAGACCACCATAACTGTTGTATATTTCTGACAAAGCAGTGGGATGCTGTACAGATGTATGTCACTATCTAGTGGGTAGTATGTGGTCTTGTGGCCTCTGCTCCTCCAGTTATTATGTGTCAGGACAGACAGGAGTGTGTAAATGCATTAACTCTGCGAGCATATCTATTCCAGTATTTATGTGATATCCCTATTTACATGGCTAACATCCACTTTGTCAGGCTTGGTCCACACGTCTTGCACTAAGGGGTTCTATGTATTCCTCTGGACTGACCAGAGTATGTCAGACTGTCCACGTTTATTGGTCATAGCTCTGCTGTATTCCACAGGGCCATTACTGTGGTACTGTACTACGATGATCTGAGGATGTCTGTCAGCAACTGATGGCGTACTTATCAATATCTGATGTGAATTCCCACACAGAACATTTCTGTTAAGACAACCCCTGTTACAGTAGCAACAGTTTACATTTATACCTCCAATATTTACATGACATCCCCTTGCACTAAGATGGTGTGACTATTGGTGCTGTGGTATGACTCCACTACATGTTCTGGACATATTGTTAAACATATATGTGTATATATATATATATATATATATATATATATATATATATATATATATATATATATACATATACATGTGTATATATATATATATATATATATATATATATATATATATATATATATATACATATACATATATATATATATATATATATATATATATATATATATATACACATATACATATATATATATATATATATATATATATATATATACACACACACACACACACACACACACACACACACACACACACACACACACACACATATATATATATACAGATAGAGCTATATATGACCATATATCTAACGCAATATACAGATGTATATAAATACGTATATATGACTATATATGTGTATGTACACATGCACATATATCTACATAGATGTATATATATATATATATATATATAGAGATATACATATATATATATACCTATATATATATAGACATATATATATATATATATATATATATATATATATATATATATATACATATATATCCATATCCTTATATGTAAACATGACTGTTGTATATACCTTCCCATATGTATCACACTGTATTTATCTATGTGTATATTTAGATTTAACAACATACGTGATTCAACTGTAATATCACTAACAAGTACTACACAATTGTAGAAGTTATAGCAGTTGTTCAATACTATTCAGTATGTGTACTGATGGATATAATGGAAAACGCAACAACTGTTTTCACAGCTGTGATGGCTTAGTGGTTAACTATAGTGTGCAGGATCTTTGGTTCAAGTCCTGCAAGTGCTGTTTATTTTGTTGCTGGGCAGAACACTGGCTGTTGGATACAGAATGGTTAAGGCAGTTTTGAGCAGCTTTAAGTGGGTTTGCGTGATGGTAAGAGCTGCTAATGTACATTTAAACGTACAGGCGCTTACACCGTGTAGGCTTCACTTACCAGTGCGCAAATGTGCTTAGCATTTACATTGCACCAATGCTGAAATCTGCTAAGCATGGCTCAGCCATGGTAACCAGTGCTCACATGCCGGTCTGATAAAATAGCAGGGTAATGTCATCTTTAAAAAGTGTATTTAATTCCATGTACATAACATGCACCTATGTGCTGTCAGTACAGTAGCAAGGGGTGTGAGTCTAGTGTCTAGGACACCTGAATATATATGGCTTGTACAACACTCTTTTCCATTTGAATGTGTTACATACATGGGTAGTATCCCAGGTTATATGCAGTCACACTGGCATGTAGTGTATCATTACTTTACTACTGTTGACAGTGCTTTCCCAAGTAAGAGTTGATTGCAGATTGTAGTAATGGAACCAAACATCCCTGCATGGAAAGATGGACTCTGAGTCCTCACTGTCATGTTATTGGTGTATGAGCTGTGTCTCATTAAATATTTCCTACTGGATATTGATCTGACATGTGGATATTAACTGTAGACTTCTGTTTGTATAGCACATGTCAGAGAGGGCTGCTGCCATGTAGTAATGGCATACCTATTGGTGTCAGGCATCTATCTGTCAACACATTCATCCTAATGCATAGCCAGTTGGCTAGGTGAGGTCTGTCTGTCCTCTGTTCAGATGTGCAGATGTCAGGTATCCATCTTGGCTACATACAGGCAATCTATTCTTGACTGACACTGACATGTCTGCCCAGCTGTGTTATGAATGCCACAGCTAGGAATCCATACCCTGTATGCACCACATGCCATGTATACCTCAACTACACTACCACAGTCAACAGAACATGCTTGGGTACAGGTATCCAAGACAGACACTGACCATGTTATGTAATACATGTTGCATACATGTCAGCTGGAGCACCTCACTGGCCCTCTGCAAGAGGCAACCAGATGATTGGATGTTGCATGTAATTCTCACACTGAATATCACTCCTGTAGTATCTGTTGATAGATGGAATGCTGGCACATGGCAGGTGGCATGATACCATTCTATACACATCCCCTACACTTTCCATCTCTCCATGGACAATAGCCTGGTACACACCTATGAACACCTGCACCAATGGACCCCAGTACTGACAAATGTGTACGTGTGCATTACTGACAATAACATTCTCTGTGTGTTTGTAGACCTGTAGTTGAGAATACCCTGAGGGCCTACACACCCACAGCACCCCCATTGCCATAGTTAAATATGGCTGCTGCTGTACCAGACATTACATGTACCTTGTTACACTCTTCTCCCTAAGGGCTACCTGGAGCTTGCAGTACCAGCACAACACTGTTTTACAAATGGGTTGATAGGCATGGGATACCCTCTGAGTTCTGGCAAGTGTGTGTATGTGTGCATTTGTATATATTTGTAGGATACATCATTCTGAGGCCACATTCTCCTAATAAAATATGCCTTGCCACACAGTATTAGGGATAGTGATGTTGCTGACCATAGGAGAGCCATGACAATGCATCACCCTTCTATCCCTGTGGCATGTGCATTAGATGCATATCCCTGTGGTAGCACTCTTGGGATAGACAAGGGGTTGTATTGCAGTCCTGGTCAATGTGTGATGGTGGGTATGTCAGAGTGTTATCATGGGTTTCAGTGCATGCAATATCCACTGTGGGGTGTGGGTGCTGGGTATACTGTCTTTACACCATGGTTCCCCCAGTACACGTCCCATGTTCCACTGTATGGGGCCCACTGTCACCATCAACCATACAGGTAATTGATAACACTATCAAGCCCAGTTATGCATGTGCTGTGTGCAACGTATCTGTAACAGAATGGACACAATGGCAAGGTAGTTAGCACTGATAAACACAGGGCTCTCAGATGTGTGTATGACTGTTATGTGTTTGTCAATGTGTATATGACAGTATGTCACACTATGCATTGTCCATAAATAACCAGTACACCCCCATTACCATACTGTACAGGTCTAGGGATGTTCTTCACGTAACATCTAACCTGGAATACACCTCATCCTAAATGCTGAGTGGTGTGTGCAATAAAGGCCTCCCACATCAATAGCACTACATACCTAGGTAGGGGTTCTAGTCCCAGTGTTGCCAAGTAAGAGTGTGTGTGTGTATGTGAAGGAATCTACTTCCGTTTGCAGAATATACATGTCCCAGGAGGTCATATGTCTAAGAACTCCCTGGCAAATGCAAAATTTAGAAACAACAGTAGGTGTTACTGCTATAATTCAACTGAACCATGATACCACACCAAGAGCTTTATTAGATAAAACTTTTGGGTCTACACCCTTCATCAGTATGAGTCATTACAAAAGAAAAAAAGCATTTAAATAGGAGAATATAAAATCACATGCTTCAGCCCATCCCACTCCCTAATTAACAATCAAAACTAAAAGTAATATACAACTCATAAAGGTCTATATAAAAAATATTAAAAAAAGGACAAGAAATCTTACTTTACATAAAAACTCTTCTGCTTAGAATAAAACATAAAAATTATTAATAACTTATACAAACATTATATAAGTATTAATATATCTATACACAATAAAGAAGTCACTGGTAGCATCTAACATCCTATGGTGTATTACATCAGGTTCTAGAAACTTGTCATAACCTATTAAAGCCTCTCTCTCTATGTGGTATCATGGTTCAAATGCAAACATTTCACAGGTATCATCCTGTGAAAATACATCCCATCACAACTAGTGGTAGATGTGTAAATGCCCTCTTCCCCACTGTATAGGTGTACAGTGATACTGGGGTTGGTATATATATATATATATATATATATATATATATATATATATATATATATATATATATATATATATATAGCTTGGCGTGACTCTTGTGGACACAACCACCATCATTGCAGTTACTGTTGAGTGTATCCCCCCACTTAGCTCGCCATAATACTGGACAGTTCATGTTACCAGGTTAAGTAGTTGTCTATCACACTATCTGTGGTTCTACAGCAGCTCTCACCCTCCAAAGAGTAGGGCTGTGCCACCCACACCAGCACACCTATGTTTACCGAGTTGAGGATTGCACTACAATGGGGAAGGGGACATATACCCTGCCAGTCCCATTGTCAATGACAGTAAACTAGCAGACTGCTTATTTCCCAATGTGTTTTTGTGCCTATTCTCTCTTGGTGGAATTACATAGGCTAAAATGGGTTCCTTGCACAGGTACATACATCCATGTGTACAGTATTCTCTGTGTATTGCATCAACACCAAAGTCTCTGTGTGTGTTATACACAGACATGTGGTGTGTACCACCCAGGACACTTACCTTTGCCCACTGTAGAAGGGCTGCTGATATCATCTACCATGCACTCACCTGTATACACCACCCCCAGACCTATTGGCCATGTGGTACATGCAGTAACTGTTATACAAACCTGTGACATGTGTTCACCTGTACACAGGATATGGCACAACCAAGGTGTCACCACAGTGCCATACCCCTTGTAGGATACAAAAGCAGACCATCATCCTGCTGACACATGGACACCTACAACACAAACGGAATACATTATGGAGACCACAATCACTCAGTGTTAATAGCAGCTATAATGCATCATGGCTGGACAGCCACACTTCCTGACATGTAAGCATTAAACTTTACTGCTGACAACATGTTACACAGCATTACATTGGTACACTGTAGCACAGTCAGCCTGTGCATCAGAACCATATTAGCCTGTCCCTGCATCGATGTTATGGATGACAGGGGTGTGGCACAGGTATCATCATATGCACAGGGTGTGTTGTTGGCTTGCCAGAGACCTAGGCTGAGCCATACATTTGATACCATGTGTGTGAGTGAGGGGGTTTAATTATTAATTTGTCTTTGGTGATGTGGTGTGTGTAGGTATGGGGTTGCCCTAGCTGTGTTGGTATTGTGTGTGTGTGTGTGTGTATGCGTGCACACATTTCTGCCATGTGACTGCCCTATACAGGGGTTTGTTGGACAGCTGCAGACCATACCTGGCATGGTGTGCAGTTCACCGTCTCCAGCCAAGGACATGATAACTGTGCCTACCAAGGGTTCCACGGCACCACCAGTTACAAGCCATGATATGGTATTCTCCCCTGATGATGACATATGTCTGCTGGATCCAGGTCCCTCTTGGGACTGGCCTGGGCCATGTACACGTGGCCTGCTGTGATGTGGTGTGGACAGCACCCCCCCTGCAGTGCTTGGGCTGGTACTGCCACTACAGGAGTGACTTTGTGTTCTGGCATGTCCACATCGACCTCCAGCTGTTGGTGTTGCTGGCCTACATGCATGTGGCCATCACACCACTCCCCACCATATGCTCGAGCACAGACATTCCATGGTTGAGGATTCCCACCATCTCACCCAACCGTCTATCCATAACTTCTGAAAAATAACAGAGGGCACTTGCAAGATCATGGATGTCAGTAACAGCTGAATGAGTAGCCCTCTGCAGCCTCATAACCTGTCTGGCATACTGTTCCATATGTGCCTGCACCTCCATGATGGCCTGAAACATGCGTCTGGTGGCACCAGATATGGTACTTCTGCCAGGGGTACGATGACCAGCAGCCCTCCAATGAGTACCCCTGTACTTCTGCCTATGTGGTACCCCGCTGGACATCTGGCTATAGTTGCTGTGTCCAGACACACGTGCTATAGATACCACACTGTCCTGTCCCATGCCACCAACTGCCAACTGTCCCTCAGCTATGGCCACTGGTGATGGGGTATATATATATATATATATATATATATATATATATATATATATATAGGCATTATGACTGTGTGTGGGGATGGGGTGGATAACAGTGGGATTTCAAATGATGGTGCAGCTTCAGCCACTGACAACACTGCCTGTGCCTCAATGGGTACATATCATTTCATCTAAAACTCATTTCACCAAGACCAAATCACCTAAAGTTCATTTCACCTAAAACTCATTTCACCGACAAGTAGTACAATAAGGCAAATCAAAGGTATATGTCCTTTTCCCCAGTGTAGTGCAATCCTGCTGTTAGCATATATGGTTAGGGGGGGTGTGGGAGGCACAGCCCCCACATTGGTGGGTGTGTGGGGCTTAGCCCCCTACCTAGTTGGCTTTTACCAAATGATGTAAAACAAAACCAGACAACATAAAACCAAAATAAGTAGGGGGGCTACGCCCCCCACCCCCTATTTATACTAACACCAGGATCGCACTACAGTATTGTACTACTTGTCAGTGAAATGAATTTTAGGTGAAATGAGTTTTAGGTGAAATGATACGTACCTGCCTCAACACACCTATCATCATTTTTAGTGTCTGTATGGACACCAGCATCAGATTGACCCACCTCGCCACCTATGAGGGGAAAACAAAAAATGCACTTTAAGATCTGTACTTCATTGCTTAACAATACACACACACACACACACACACACACACACACACACACACACACACACACACACACACACACACACACACGCACACACACACACACACACACACACTGACATTCCACCATACTATTTACCTGTCCCTGAGTTTACAGAATGTCTCTAGTTTTTTCTCTTAATTTCCCCATCCTGCATTAGTCTTGAATAATTACAGGCAATAATACCAATCATTAATGTATCATTCTTCTAATTGCTCATAAAAGTGATCACAAAACATGACCTGTTACTCCATTAACTCTTTAACTTGATTGGAGGCATTGCTTCAAAGACTCCCTGATGTCATCCAATGTTCACCCTGGTTTTGTCCAGATGTCTTGAGCATGGCCCCCGTATGTTATTGTCTATTACAGTCACTCAATAATGTCCCGCACTGGAGTGTCATACTTAACTATTGTTCATTAGATACAATATCTGTTGCTCTATTAACTTTTCATGTGGACTACAGTAATATTTGGAAGCACTCTATGGTGTTGTCTAGTAATTCCCCAATGCATCTTTAGTGCTGCATACATGGGTATTCTTTCACCTTTCTGATGATTGCAATTAAAACAGTATCCCTGGTGTCTAGTTGTCCTTCCCAATGCATCTTTCATACTGCAGACTTTATTATACTATCAGCTGTCCTGAGATTGCATGTCAGAAAAGTATTCCTGGTGTCTAATGTGTCTGTCTATGTCCATGTACTGCATGATTTCTAAGGGAAGTTGAGAGGTATGAACAATCCCACACTCACACATGTGCATACATGGACACACACACAAACACACACACACATACACACACGCGCATTCTACATACATCAACCCCCCCCTCCACTCCACCAGATGGAACTTACAGACAAATTAAACCCCCACACACACACACTTACAGGTGAGGTTGCACAAAGATATTACACACAGACCTCTCATTACCCATCTGTCAACATGCATGACATACGGCACTCAACAGCATAAATTGCAGCTATAGTCAATCCCTGATAGCAACATTATACATCTCTGTGATGCATGGGTTGTGTTAGTAGGTGATGCCCCTTCCCCTGGAACACACTGCACCCATGTACACAATATTGCTGTGCACCTGTTTGGCACCCTGGCATGTACTGTGCACCATACCTCACAGGTGTACACACCATTGCTGAATGTGAATATGTGTATCAGTTATGTTTGCTCTGATGCTCACAGCCCCTATGTGTTTGTATGACACATACCTAGGATGATATGTGGACAGATGTCATTTGTGAATGCCTGATGTCTAATTTACTGATCTCATCATCAGCGGTGCATGCATGGCCAATAAAATACAATTACACTGACAATCTTCACACCTTACCGTGGCTATGGGGAGAATACACACCATTACTGATATGGTGCCCTCTTCCCTGATATGCCATGGGGCCACATTACTGCATATGTTAACATTACATGAGCCTGATATGTGACATATGACCTGTACAATCAAATGCAGTATCAAACAAATGTGTTGGTTGTGCAGATGCTGATTGAGATGCATACAATTTGTGGGTGCATATGTCTGCCCACCCTTATCATGATGGTATGTTGCACCTACTGTCACTATTCCTGGAAGGGGTATACTAGCATGGGCCATCTGCATTTGCCAGTATTTGGTCACTCTGCCCTACAATTGTCCCTCAACTCTGCATGATTGCAAGGTCAACTCATGTGCACAGGCCTTAGAGGTCACACAATGCTATCACTTATTGCTGTGGAGTCAGAGTTATGTCTGCCACAATTCATGACCTTGACTGTGTGCAGATATAGCCATTCTTAGTGAGCTATGGATCTCTGCTTCAGTGCACTGTTGTGTTTCTGGATGACACCCCCTCCCCACCCTCAGCCTTTTTGCAGATGATTGACATCTATGGCCTACACATGTGTGTGATTTTGCAGTGTCCCAAACTCTGAACACCATGTGTACCGGCCTAGTCCCTGCTAATGAATGGCAAACATACAGGTGTACACTGGCACCAGCAAGGTACAGATGGGGATGGTGGGCCTGAGGTGGGGTGAGGTGTTGGTTGTGCAGCACATCTATCTTAATTGATACTGTCTGTAGCTTTCCAATGTGGTCTTGATACACTAGTACACATTGCAGTACATGCCTTTGGGACACTTTTGCTGTTATGCATACTCTACCTGTAGAGAGGCCTGGCAGATGTTTCCTGTGGTACAACTGTCCCATCTGATTACCCTAACTCATGGGCCACACTTATGCAGAGTCCAGGCAATTGCCAACACAGGTACTGCACAGCCAGTACTTGCTAGACATTCCTGCAACTCCCTCAATGTTGTGGCATATTACTAAGCAACCTGCATGACCAGTTTGCAACATGTGTCTTCATCTGTCTTGGATGGCCATCTGTTTATTTTCTACATTAATCCTGTTCCATACATCCTCACCACATACATGACTGTCTGCACTGTTTGCCATGGTATATGCAATGGTGAGGTAAGGCTACATGTCCAACTCCTGGGTGTTACCTGTTGGGTATGGGATCCATTCCATGGCTTGTAAGATGTATGCAAGCCATGGCTGCCTCTGTTGCAGGTAAGTGGGCATATTTGATGGCCAAACATCTTGGACAGCAGACCATTTTTTGGTGTGACAGTGAGGACCTGTACTTGCTGGAAGGTCCATACTCATGAAGAATGATGAATGCTGTCAGTACCTCAGCAGCCGCTTCCAAAATATGTTATCTGGAGCGTATGCACACATATGCTTCCAGTGTTTGTGAAGGTATGTATTCCCCATATTTGCTGTCCTAACATAGGATTCCATATTACACATTCATTGCTCATGTTAGCATCACTTTGCAGGTTGTAAGGGTTGTGGAATGCAGTATTATGATATGCAGTAATGTAGATCTGTAACACTTGCCATTGTAATAGTGGTATATACACTGTTTTAGAACTGTATAAGGGTGATGTTTCAGACATATCCATACTGTAGGCCATTTGTCCCACCATTATGTTCATCTCTGTGCACACATCTTGCATTGACAGGTTGTTAAACTGGTACTGCGAGGACGCCAATAAGTGCCTCTACCTAAGAGCAGAAAGAAAACGGTGACTGTTCGACTAGTGAATCCTAGCATCCTAGCACCCCCCATACCTCTCAACTTCTTCATGCAAAATATCTGGACAAAGCTTGACAAACTGAGGTACAACTAGGGACATATTTTAAATACTGCTCTTATAAACTTAAGTAAGTTGCTAGAGTAATAGGATTTGTTTTAATATAACTTTACTGATGGATTTGGTGTCTGAAAGTCAAATGTATGCCATTATTTAATGACTTCAATCCTGAGATCATCCCAGTGATTTGCCAGGACAAATGAGGTACAGGCCAAAAGTATAAGTGAGAAATCTGGACATTCTGTGAAGATCTGTACAGTTGAGAGATATGCAACCCCCTATGAGCATTCTCGCTCATTGTAATTGCCGAATGGCAATTCTTGAGTGCAGGGGTGTGTATATTGTGAGAGCTCACCTCTCAGACACATCCCCTGCACTTGTCCATGCTCCATGTCCATTTAGGAGCAGAGGCAGCGTGCCTTCATAACTATGCATGATGCGCTGCCATGCTGCTCTTAAATGGTCGTTTCCATGCAGGAATAAGCTATTCCTGTACGGAACCTTACTGAATCCCAGGGTATGTTTTAAAGATTTTGAATGAATGGTTAAATGAAGGTTTTATGCATAAAGAATTGTAAAGTAGACTACTTAAATTCATGTTGAAGAAGGAGGATAGAAGATAATTAAAAAATGAGATTGATAGTATTGAATAATAATGATTATAAGATCTTTATGAACATAATACAAAAGAGATTTGAAACTAAAATGGAAAATATTCCAGAAGATAGCATATAGAGTATAAAGGGGAAGGGTTTTCAACAACTATTAATGATAGTTGGGGAAATTGTGAATGATATGGATAGAAAAGAAGAAGCAAAAATCATGCTATGAGACCTTAATAATACATTTGATACAACTGGACATGAAATTTTATGGGTAATAATGAAAGAATATAATATAAGTGAGAAGGTTAGAAAATTATATATATCAGCATATAGTATTAATAAAATAAAAATACTTGTAAATGACTGGTTAAGCCAATAGATGCATATGGAGAATGGTGTAAGACTGGGATGCCCAATGAGTTCTACACTCTTTGCATTAGTTATGAATATAATAGTATGTGAAATAAATTACAAAATGAAGGAGATGGGGTATATAACACCTGAAGGGTTAAGAATTCCATTCCTGTTAGCATATGCAGATGACATTATCATATTGCATAAAACAAAATTTGGATAAAAGAAGCAATAATTTGCACAGATGAGTGTCTAGTGGTGGTAGAGATGGCTTTAAATAAAGAGAAAAGTAAAGGTTTAGGTGATGTAGTAAAGATAGGGGGTACATATTTTGCAATGAATGACATTTCTGTGTTCAGTATAAAGTAATACAGATGCAAAGAGAATTCAATGAGAAAAAATAGAAGAAATAAAACAATCCTGTCTTTTCTGGAGAACATGTAAGTTATCATTTAGAAGAAAAAGCTTATTTGATAAATTCAGTACTGGTGGGAAACATAAAATAAGCATGTGTATTTATGTTGCCAATAGTACTTGAAAAGGAATTATTGCAGATATTTGTTCTTTTATATGAGGATCTAGATTAAACCCAGTAAAAAGAGTAGTTTTATATGTGAATAAAGAGGAAGGATTCTTAGGGTTAATTAACCCAGTGGTATATGCTGCTTCATTAAATTTGTACAAAGTGTTAAAGTGGATAAATGAAAAAAAAATGAGAGATTAGTAGCAAAATTTTATAAATATAAGTATGATAAATTGTGGAATATGGTAAAAAAGAGTAAAAGAGAAAAAGAGTGTATAAATGAAGAAATAAAATGTTACCAAGAAAAATATGTTGTGGAAATACATATTAATAATATAGAAAAAGAAAGGAAAGTATGGAATAATAATGTAATGATAAAACACCACTATGTAAACCACTGGAAAATATAAAAGATGAAAAAAAAATTAAATTAAATCTATAAAAATAAGAAGCAGATTGTGCAATTAGAAAGTAGAATGGCAATATTTTTGTGGAGACTAGTAATAGATAAATTACTATTAAAAGGAAATCTGCTATATAAAAAGAAGAATGATGGAATAAGTTCACATTGTCAAAAAGAAGAAACTACTGAACATGTATTTTTGAAATGTAAAAGAGTAAAAATGTTATGGGGAAAACTATGCAAAGATTTTTTTCAAAGATATACAAGAAGTGGATATAATAAGCATGGATATGATTAAATATTATAAGAATAGAAGTAAATATGTTAAAAGAATAGATAAAAAGTAATTTTATGTCATATGGGTCATATTGAATGAAATAATAAATGAAATTATGTTTAATGGTAACTGGACTGTAGCAACAGTATTAAGTAAAATCAGATGGTAGTTATGGAAAAAGGAATGGGGGTGTAAAAGTGATGAAAATTTAGTATGAGTGTAAGGAAAATTATGATTATGTGTAAATATACTTATATATCTATAGAATTGTACATTTTAAAATATTTATAAATATGTATTTATAAATATGTAAAAATGTTGTAAATCAGAGTTCTCTTTGGAACTGTTATATGGTGCCAGAGGGCTCCTATAGCAGCAAGGAAGAGGCCTAAAAGAAACAGTAGCAGAGAGAAAAGCTAAGGAGAGTTTGGAGGTGGAAATTGAGAAAGTGGAAAAATGTTTGATATGTAGTATCATAATGCAGATAAAGATTATTGTTTGTGTGGATGATACAAATGAGCAGAATTTAGCTGTCTAAATGGAAAATGAAGTAAGTGAGTTAACTGGTGTGTTGCAGATAATAGAAATTGCATCAAGAGGGCTTGTGAATTATATTAAAAATAATCAAACAGAATGATCCAGGTGAGATGGCAGCTAAGTTTTTTGGAAGTGCTGATGATAGCAATATGGCGAAATAACTTGATGGAACTGCAGAGAATATAAACATTAACACTTAAGCAGCAGTGACAGAAAGTAAAAACTGAAAGCAGCAACAAACTGAAAAGGAGTCTGGTTTTGCTGCAGCAAATAATGCAATAGCTAAAATTTATGTAACAATGACAGCAAGTAAAAAATGAGAACAGCAGCAAACTGTAAATAAAAATGTTTTTAAAAAGAAGAGAAGGCCTTCTGTGAAAATAAGAACAACAACAAAAACAATGCTATAGTAGAAAGATATTATGCATGAGATAATTTGGTAACACTTCTGGGATTTAAAGCTCAAGAAATTCAGTTTTTAATACATATAGGGACAGAGACTTTGTGCCACTTATTATTTGAAAATAATTGACTAATGATTACATTTATGGAACTGTGCAACAAAAAGAAGGCCATTTATCCATGAAACAATAATTTGTTTTCTGGTAGTAGTTTAAATGTAAAAAAATGTTACTTTGCAACTTTGGAGTTTAAAACTGATGAACTTGAAGAAGACAATGTTAGAAATGCATGGAGGGTTACTGTGGAATTATTGGTAACACTGCAAAAGTTACAGATGAGAGAAACTTATGGAATGGAGGGTGGATTTTGGAAGCTGTTTTGAAATGTGAAAAAAAAACATGAAGCACTTGCCAAGTGTTATTTTTGTTGCTGGTCATTGATGGACATTAAGATATGCTGACCAGCCTAAATCATGTTTCTTTTGTGAGGACTCTTCTCATTTAATTAATAATTGTGGCAATATACAATTTAACCAGTATAGGGAAAATGACACATTAAGAAGGCATGTGGCTGAATACATGCTGTGTAAATAAAGTGACACTGTTGGATGAAATGACATGAGCAAACAGTACATAATGAAAAAAGAAGGGGTAAGGGAAAAACATACTCAAGAAATGATAAAAAGAGGATGAGAGAGTGTGTGAACTAGGTGAAGATGAAGAAACCGTAGAAGAAGGAAATCATGGAGAGGAAAAAAGAAGAGAGAGTTTGCAAGCAGGAAGAGAGGTCATGAGAAGAGATTGTGCTAAGACGTTTTTGAAGTTCTAACCAGTGAAAAATCTGACTCAGATGATCATGGATTGTTTGTAAATATACCTAGGAAAAAATATTTAATAGGAGAAAAAAGTGAAAATAAGAAAACAGAAATTAAAAAATATTCCCCTAACTTTAAAAGAAAGAACAGCAATACATTTAGAGTAATTTCAGTAAATGTGAACAATATTATTAACATTGAAAGAAGGATAGGGATACTGGAGTAGTGTGCTAAATATGATATGAATGTTATTATGTTAGAGGATGTAATATTTCAGACAAGTGAAGAAAGAGTGCAACCAGAAAAATGTAGAGTGGAAATATAAAATGGAACTTAGGAAGTGAAAGTTGTCCTGGACTGGCTATGCTGTTTAAAAATAAACAGTGAAAACACTAGATGTGACATTGGGAAAGATGGGAAATTTAACTGTTGTGGATATGAAGTTGAGAGAATTTTTTACAGAATTATAGCATTATATGCATGTACCAGTAAGAAGGAAAGACAATCTAATAAAACCAAAGCTGCACAATTTGTAGCTTTGGTTTTATTAGTTTGTTTTTGCTGTATTGGTTTTCATTTTACCAAAGAAAGAGAATCTGTTTCACAAATAGACTATGTGGGGGTTAACATGAAAATCATAATTTCAGGGACTTTAATTGTTATTTAAGGATAAGACCAAAAGGGCAAGATATAAAAAATACAAGAAGTGATAAAATGTGGTAAGTTAGTTGTGTTGAACAAAAGTCAATGAACTTATAGAAGGAGACACTTGGATCTGAAATCAATTATTTTGTATTACTGGTAAGCTTGGGGTAGCAGATGGTGATACATTTGTGATGGTATTTTTGAGGCCATTTTGCAATATGGGTGGAGGTGACAGAAGAAAATGAGTATATTAAAATAGGAAAGGAAATACAAATAATAAATGAGAAATTATGGGGTGAAATTATAGTACTGAAGTTAAGAAATTGTCATATAACTATGAAGGACTCTACAAAAACTGGTCTGAGTGGTGAATTAAATTAAAAAAAGAATTATAAAAAGTGTTTTTTTTTTCAGTGCCCGGATGATGAAAGAAAGGAAGAATAAGTGAAGCACTGAAAATTTTACAGAAATGTATTACAGAATTTAAAGAATAATCCGAGAGAATATAATGGTATAGAAAAAGAAATATATAAAAGAAATCAAGAAAAAATGAAGGTCTTACTATTTAGACAGAAATATTATTTATAAGGGAGAATGGAAGAGGTATCTACATATTTGGGTAAAATTGTAGAGGAAGATAATAGTATAATGAGCACAATTAAAAATGTGAAAGGAGAATTAAAAAGAACACAACAGCAAATTATGATTATTGTAGCACATTTGGGAAATAAGAGAATGAAAAGTAAAGACATTTTCAGAATGAGTTAAGGAAGCATTTGAAAAATAAATTACTATTAGTGAATTGGATGAAGGACTTAAGAAAGTAAATGTTGATTCAATATCTGGCCCATGTGGTATAGAGTTTAGAATTTACAAGTATTTAATGGATAAATAAAGAGTGTATTTTGGAAATGTACTGAATGAATGCTCGAAGGAAGGTTTTATTTATGAAAAGTTATATAGTGGGATATTAAAATTTATATGGAAGAAGGATGATGATAATGAAATTAAAAAAAATTGGAAACCCATCATGCTAAATAGATTGGATTATATGTTTTTATGTGAATAATACAGAGGAGAAAAGAAGGAAGTATGAGGGATATTATGGAAGAAAATTTATATGGCATTAAAGGGACAGGATTTAGAGAATTATTAGTTGTGAGAGAAATTGTGGATGACGTTATACGTAAAATGGAGGATGTGAAACTTATGATAGGTGATGTTAGCAAGGCATTTGTTACAATAGGACATGATGCTTTGTGGTTTGTTATGGGAAAGTATGCAATAGGTAAAATTGGGGGTTTGCATTTTTCAATGAATGTGTCTGCTAGGAATAAAATTTGGGAAAATATGTAGCTGTGATGTAATTTGAAAGTTTGATAAAAAAATGAAAGAGATGTCTCTTCTGTGGAGGATATATAGATTAGTATTCAGGAGAAAGTTTTATCTGATGAATGTGGTGTTAATGGGAAAATAATGTAGATATCAAATGTTTATATGATCCCAGAATATATGAAAAGGAAATTGTGCAACTTGTGTTTTCTTTCATATGGGGTTCAAGATTAAATCCACTGAAAAGAGGTGTGTTGTATATGAGTGAGGGTGAAAGGTGGGGGTTGGATGGGATTACTAAACCCAGTTGCTTATTCTGCCTTTTTAAAGTTGTATAAAGTATTAAAATGGGTAAAGGAAGACAATAAGAATTTAATAGTGAGAATGTTTATAGCACAAAAAAGTTCTGAGAGATGATTAAAATAAGAAAAAAGGAAGAAGAAATGTGAATGAAGAAATTAAAAATTATCAAGAAAAAAACTAAAATGGGAAATAAAAATTTAAGGTATGGAAAAATATTGAAGTGGTATAATAATATGATGAAATTATAGGCCAAATGCATTAACAGGTGCTCAGAGTATAGCTACCATGTTGGCAGCTCTCTGTCTGCCAACACAATAGCTTGCTATCTGATATTCAGTAAATAGATTTACATGACATTTATAGCTACCAAACAAAGAGAAACAGCAGAATATGCTAATGATAGCATAAAGACACACAGTAAATGCTGATTAACCAATAAATTATGGCAGAGCTATTCAGAAAGCTATAAAGCAATTGTGTACACTCAGTGTAGCCTTTTGCCCTGTACACCAAAACTCTTTGGAATACAGCAAAGATTACACTTAGAAAAGAAAAACATGTTAGGGATTGTTGCTATTATTATGCTGTAAGTGCAATAGGCTTTAAATCAGGCTGCTGCTGCCATATGTTGGGCAAGAAGAAGAAGAAGGTGTTTAGTCCCCATTCGATTTATCATAGACTGCAAGACACAGAAATTGCTGAGAGATGCAGGGTGAGCAGGGAAACACTGGAACAATTATGCAACCTCTGCCACCCCTACCTCAGGCCCTAGGGAAATCATGGAGAGCCCATCCAAGTGAAAATAAAGGTAAGTGTAGCATTATGTATATTACTTCCTGGCACTTTCCAGAGATGCACAAGAGATATATTATGGGTGTAACATCAGCCTGTATAATATTACATCAGTTTTTAAATGCAATGCTACTATATGCAAGGCATCACATCTGTTTACCATGTGCTCTACAGGAGACATCAAGAACCATGCAGGAAGTCTATGTAGCAGCACACTTCTCTGAAGTGCTGGGAGCTATAGATTGCACACATATAGAAATAAAAGCCCCACGTCAAGAACAGGGAAGGAAGTACATCAACAAAAAGGTTTCTTCTCTGTAAACTGTTAGGTTATTTGTAATGTCCACAGGATCATCAGCAATGTCTGTGCAGGTAACCCAGGCAGTTTCCAGTATATCGGATTTGCTAGGGCTGACATTCATCAAGGGCATCTAGTAGGGGATGCAGGCTATACACATGATCCCTGGATCATGAAACCCATGAGAAACCTACACAACCCTGCTGAGCAAGCATAAAATGAAGCCTAAGCTCAAACTATTAATATCATAGAATGTTTAGATTGTTTAAACCAAGGTTTCAATGTCTAGACACATCAGGAGGTACACTGCAGTATGACCCAGGCATGTCTGCCACAATACTTACAGTTTGTGCCATGTTACATAATGTAATTCCCAGGAAATAGATTCAATAGGACAGCAAGGGGAGGACCACAGTTTCAAGAACTACAGGCAAGGTCAGCAGCAGCAGGTACAGATGAGGAATCTGAGGGAGACCCACCAGCTGCAGATTGTGCTGGCAGACAGAGGCAGGCACAGTATGTCCTGGCTCTGGCAAAGAGGCAAAGGATAGCACACATAATCACCACCTAGGTAAAAGCCTATGTATCCCACGCGCGCACACACACACACACACACACACACACACACACACACACACACACACACACACACACACACACACACACACACACACACACGTATAGGAACACTGATGCCTGTCAAACTCCAGATCATTTACTTAAGAGTTTAACGGCTGTGTTCTGATAACATCAGACAAGATAAGACCCCAAAATACAATTGTTACTTGCAGTAATGATAAGGTAAGTGTGGAGTCTATAAAGACAAAAATATAGAAATTATTACTCTCAGATGGAAATATGAATATGCCCCTAAGCAGAACATTTGTCTGAGGTATACATTCATGTCAGCAATATCTCCAATATCGGATTTTTTGTAAAATATAGTTACATATTAAAACCAGTACTGTGCATCAAGCATTTCAAATGACCACCATCTTTAAAATGTGGAACAGGTCAATCTACCCTTATTTGCATAACTATACCAAGAAGCAAGACTGAAGTGCCTAATGCTTCCAATGATTTACTTACAATACTAACTGAAATACAATAAGGTTCAACAATTATATGAGCAATCTTTCAAAAATGAGTAGGAACAAGAAATCAAAAATGTCATCTGCAATACATGTTGATAAATGCAAGCTTGTGAGTAAGCAAGCATTAGCTATCCACTGTGTGCATCAGATGCATATGCAGCCCTAAGTCACAGTGTGCCAAGGGCAGGACATAGTCATCATTATTTGCACAGAGTTGTAGGGGGTTGCAGGAGGGAAAGGCTGACACCAAAGAACTGAGTGTATGCAAGTAAGAAATACATGTATCTATTGTATACAGATACATGCAGACACCCTATGTTAGGGTGTCTTATCAGTTACCTGGTATTATATCCTTGAGTATCTTCTCCCATGCCCTCCAACAACATTGATGTCATTGACCAACTGCTGCCATATCCATTCAAAGGCAGATTGGTCATCTCTAAGAGAAAAGCTTCATGATGATGTAAGGCCTCAATAATGTGCTCATTTTCTGCATCAGTGTATGGTTGCCTGAGGGGGGGGGGTCAGATTTCTTCTTGGGTGCCACATCCCTATAGGACAGGAAGCAGAAAACAGGCACCTAATTAAATATATAATATGATGGCTGTGAACTCAATTATACATGAATATATGCATCCATCATGCACACAACAATTTAAAAGGTAATGCTCCCTCTGACTACATACAAGTTAGGACATTCCCCTCCCAAAAAATACTCTAAATGATATCTCAACAACAATCTATAACAGTTCTGTAATGCAGAGAACACAGGTTTGTGTAACTGTGTAATACATTGCTGCATTAGAATAACAATTCATGATGTAGCAGTAAAAAAGTAAGACAATTATTATAAGTGACATCTCCACTGCTGTGGAAAGCAGTCAGGTAGAAATCACAAACTTTGCACGTATTTCGTTGTGCTAACACATGTAAAAATGCCAGACCTTGATACATTGTCATAATATACTTCTCTGCAATAACAGTGCAAATAACAATTGTATACAATATACAAAATATAGGTCAGGTAGCATTCTGTAGCATACATTTTTGCAATGCAGACATAACTGATATACCTGGGCTATGCCAAAAGTAAAGGGATAAAGAGAAAACACTGAGATGAATAAATGGTTTGGAACTGGCATTGCAATTCACCCTTTAATATAACAATAAAAGCATTATGTAAGAAATAGCAACATACCTTGACAATAAAACAGTGCAGAAAGTAGACAATTCTTTAAAAGTTGTGTCTATTTAGCAGTATCGATCTCTCTAGATCCAGTCTCCCCACTATGATACAAGTGCATTAGCTGCATGATTACCTTTATATCGTGCAGAGTCAGCACTGTGAACACTATGAGTATGCAAATGAGGAGTGAAATCATTAGCAGTCCTGACTAAGACAATCTGCACTAACTATAGAGGAGGTAAACACAGTGCAAGGAGCTACATGATTACATGCACATGCCTTTGCATTGCGAGGATGAAAATTAAGAGGTATGACCTACTAAGTGGAGGTGTCCATGATTAGCCTGATTGCAAGAACAATCAGGGTTTCACAGTCTCCTCTTTTTGATTGACGCTTACTGAGGAAGTGTCAGAGAGAAGAAACTTAACAAAAAGTCCGAAAGTACATTGAGTTAGGACAGCAACATTCCTAACATTTGAATGCTGGCTTTGATGACCAGAGTTACCACCCCTTACTAAGAAATGCAGTTCATATTCAAGGAGGTATATTAAGTATTGATACAGATATATGCAATAAAACTGAAACAGAATTGCTATTAAGAAAGCATAGATAAGGGAATGATACACCATAAAGAAAGAAAGGAATATGCCTGCAGTGTTTGCAATCTTTGTTCAACATTGTGTGAGTACATGGGTATCCTAACCTCTGGCAATATCACAATTACCCAGACGTTCACTGTCAAATGGAGAAAGGACAATTTAATAACTTGTTTCTGTTACACTTGATACAATGTCACATTTTCAGCACATCTAAACACTTTTTCTCTTTGCCAATGTATGTCTTTGTCTGTGGCAAATACGGGAAATACTCTTCAATGACTGTTCTTATTTCCCCGATGTGATTGTTCAAATCCATACAGATTCCTGTTACAAAATAACAAAGTTGATTAAATATCAGAAATGTACATTTAAAGTACTTGTTTCCAATTTTCCCCATTTATCATTTGTGTTGTGTTGGCTGGAAGTAGGTAGTAACAGTGAATGGTAGTTCACTGCCCAAGTTAAAAACTAATAAATTGTATTTGGACTGCCATCAGTAGCACAATTATGCCTGACATTGTTGCACTTTCCTCAGCATTCTAGATAGTACTGAGTAAATAAATTCAAGCTGTCACCCACATATCTGTGTGGCATAATGTTTAACTTTATTGAGCTTGGGGAAACAGTACAGGTGATGCAGGTTCAAAACTGGTTTCCAGATCATTTTACTGAGAGAGGTTATAATAAATTTTGACACTCATTTTGGTGTATGAATGTGTTGATGTGGGAAACTCAAGTAAGGTCAGTATTGACTAAAAGTTACAGATAGTCATTTGAAATGAGGTCAATATTCTCCATTTATATGGCATCAGCTAAAACCCTGATATTGTGAGACATATATGATAGTACCAATGTGGCAAGTAGATGTGAGAAGGTTGACTATATCACAGCAATGCAGTAGTAGCTCTGGTCATTACTAGATATACACTGTGATACAAGTCACGTTTCTTTAAATTATTCCCCCCAAAATTATGAATGCTTCTGAGAAATACTGCCTTCTGCATTTTTGTACAACTTGGTAGTGCAAAATATACTTTCACAGCTTAAAAAAAAAGTGAAATATTTAGTTTAGGTTGCCTTATGTAACACAAATCAGCCTGGTGGCATTTCACAGCCATCAGCACTCTGGATAGTACCCAGTGAAGAAAATATTCACTTGCATATGTATGATGGGCTCAGTACTTTTGTTATAATCGTGACTGATTTCATATCCTATGTGTTTAGGGCAGTTATGTCTTTTGAAGTATGTATGTAACATATCCCAACCTGTATTACTCAGCTCATTCAACTGCATTCATCTGAAATATATTTACAAACAGAAATACTGACTTTTACATAGGAATGTATTCCAAGGATTAATTAAAATCATACACATACAGGTGTCTCTGAAGTTTGCTTCCATTCATTCTGAAATTAGTATATCTCTAATTGCAATGTTAAAAAATATAGTTCTCCATTGGAAATATCAATTAATAAGGTAAGTTTCAGTTTTTGCATGCTTTATCCCATGGGTTTGATTCTCAGCTGGTACAAAAATATTTTAACATTATGTAAGCCCCAACATTACAATATGTTACAATGCATCCTCATCTCCTTCCAAACCGCAAGGGTTAACAGCCATGCCATTAAGCATTCCATTCTTGAACATTATAATATGTCAATAGGCTGAGAACCATACATGGCAAAGCTCAATGCCATATTTCACACCTTTACTGGTATGTGATGTAAGTACTGCCAAACAGGCTGCCAAGGGATCCATTTGCTTTTAATTGTGAAAAATAAATTGGTAAGGCTGTGCATCTTTGTGCACAAGCAGTTGCATGTGAGATCTGAAATGGGTGCCAATTTAAACTTTTTTTTGTAGCTTGACTTTTGCAGACATGGCTGGCGAGTGAAAGAATAGTGCTAAATTTAGAGCACAAAGGTGGGGTGTTGAGGAATCCAGGATATTTTGAGGCACTGCTTGTGAAGTGTTACAGCTGTAGGCTGCTGCAGGTGGATTATACCAGGTCTTAGCATAATGCTGAGGCTTGGAATACTTTAGCCAAGGCTGTCTCCAGTGCAACTGGCATTCCACACACTGGGGAACAATGTCTTCACCACTATAGTGACCTTAAGCACAAGTAGGATCTCCTAAACCAACGGGATGCTACATTTAGGTTTGTGGACATCCATGAATTGTGTAAGATACTGATCTATAACCTGTGTATGATATGGCATTAATGATCTAGCCAGTCAACATATTTACTCATTATGCTTTAATTTATATATATATATATATATATATATATATATATATATATATATATATATATATATATATGTGTGTGTGTGTGTGTGTGTGTGTGTGTGTGTGTGTGTGTATATATATATATATATATATATATATATATATATATATATATATATATATATATATACACACACACACACATATATATGTGTGTGTGTGTGTGTGTGTGTATGGATATATATATATATATATATCTGCAAAAGAAATATATATGCAGAAGAAATAGCTGCAAACCATGAGGCACACCAGGAGAGATTAACACTCCTCACAGAGGGGCAGGGTAATTATGACTCAGGTCCAAATTCAAACCAGAAAATAATTTTCAGTCCATCAAGCACTACGATCTTGGACAGACATTCTTCAACCATGATATCAAGCATGCATGCCTTCCCCAATAACTCTTGCTGCTTGCATTAGGCAATGCGAACATCAGCTTAACTTTTTGTGTATGTTCAGTTACAAGAAGTGGCAATTAGTTTTGATTACAAGTTAGTGTTTCTATAAGATTAACAGGAAGAATATGTCAGGAAAAATTCAAATATGGTACCTGCAATTATTACATTTGAATGGGTATATCCTATAGATCATATGGGAAATAAAGGCTATTCTTTATTGTATCCTAGCAGTGAGATTTCTCTGTTTTATGGCAAATTCATACCTTAACATCATATATGGATATGGCAAAGGTGTACAATACTAAATTATCATAATTGTTATGCATTAACCCCAAAGTTTATTGAATAAATAAATTAATGTGACATGTCATGAATCTAATTATCTTTTTTTTGTCTCCTTCCCCACCCTATCTCTTTTTGGGGGGTTAGAATGTATTAACATTCTTCTCTTTGCATACCTTGCTGCTGAAAAACAAAATGATCAACAGCACAGAGAGGTAGACCAACCATTGTGGTTCAGCCCACAATACCTCCACAGATGGCAGTCCAGACAGCCAACACTTTGGGTTCACAGCCTGTCAGTGTTGCCTCCCCAACCCCTACCTTACCTTCTCCATCTGCATCAAGTAGCTCTACCCCTGCTGCTGGTGCAGTGGTACCCTCAAGGAGCAGTACCAGTGGAGGTGGTAATTTTATCACCTGGTGGGAGCTGACAGGGTTGGTGGTAGATAACATGGAGAGGGGCCTTGGAGCACTTATTTGAAATGTTGAAAAGGTCCTGCGTTGCATTGCCAAGATGATGCCATGTCTAGCACTGACCCAAAGAGCTGCTACAGTGAAGACAGTTCTGAGGGTGAGGACTAGATTCTCACTTTTCTCAGGCAGGATGTGACTGCACCTTCAATTACCCCTACCTGTCCCTAGTCATGGTGTCCCTCAACCTTTTGTCTCCATCACCATCCCTGTCTGTTTTGTATGTTCTGTTTGTCTGTGCATGCTTCCTAACCTAGCCTACCTACCTGACCCTCTCATTTCTAACCACCTTCCATGGGATCCCCCAAAAAAAATAGGCACCTGTCCCACACATAGCTCTGCACTTTGCCTATGTGTTATCTTGATAGACTTGAATTGGTCTAATTGGCCATACAACATTATTCTGTTGTTGTCACCCATCAAAAATGTGGTGAATCTCCAAAGACATGAAACTGTGAGTAGAATTATACATTTATTTTGTGAAGATGTGGATAGCTATGGTGCTCTCCCATGACCCTTCTGCAAATTTCTGCATTTTTCCCTATGTCCTACCCTCTGATTGCCAACCCCATTTTGACTATTATCCTATACATCCCATTTTCACATATTTAATCTGGTCAAAAATAAATTCACACACAATGCACATGGTTAGAAATGCCCGATGGAAAAGCCTTCACTTTTTGTCCTTGGCATTTGTGCAGAGGTTGGCATAGTGCAACAATGCTGAGTGATGATGAACACTGTTAAAGTCTTATTGCAAAAGCTGATGATTTCAATTTAATCCTCCAAAAACAAATGGTTCTGCCACCAATTCCACTTAAAAACACTTGAAACTTGAAAACTTTAATAAAATAAACAATGATAAAATAAAATAAACACACTGGCTCATAAACCGGATAAGCGCTTTTGGTATAATACCTTTTTCAAATCCTAAATGTTTGCCAGTGAAACTTCCTCTTAAATACCTTCATTTCTTACTGTTCACTCACTTAGATGCATTTGGTAACCATATCAGCATACACACCCTTTTAATTATGTCATTTTGAGTGCTGAAGAGCTTTCCCTTTTAGGTTTTAAAGGGACAAATGCATTCAGACATGGTGACCGATCTGATTGCAAATTCATTATCCACTTCATCTCTTCAATTTCTGTTCAGTTTACTAAACCCCCACCTCTTTGTGTTTCATAAAGTCTAGTTTAGTGCCATGAACTTGAAAGAATTTGTCATTTATACTAAACTAATATGCATATAAAGTGCATTGCTGGTAACTTTTTTTCTTATGTCAGATAAGTGCTTTAGGATACGTTCCTTGAGCATTTGATTAGTTTTCCCTATGTAGTATGCCTTGCAATGACTGCAGGTTGTCACATAGATAATGTTCTTACTCTGACAGTTTGCATATCCTTCAAACTTATAGTTCCTCTTAGTCAGGGGATGTGTAAAGGTATTTGAGATGTTTATATGAGAGCATGCCTTGCAACTTCCACATCTGAATGTACCAACTCTCCTGTTCATCTGAAAACTCCTGTCTTCAGAAATAGCTTCAGTTTCTGTTTTATAACATAATAGTCTTTTTAAGTTTTTCCTGTTCTTAAAAGAAAAGTTGGGTTGATCTCCAACAATTTCCCTAATTTTGTTGTCAGATGTTAGCACTGGCCAAAATTTTCTGATGGTATTACAAATAGCAAAATTGTCAGTACTATATGTCAATTGGCATCTCAGATTGGATTATACCTCCTTTTGCTTGATCTTAACTGTTTCACCTTGGTCTGAAAAATAGAGTCTTCCCCTCTGAGAGCGTAGTTCCAGGGTAGTTGCTTTATTGGTCTGTGTCTCTTTGATTTTATATCCTCACTTATTAAAGTCATTGATAAGTTTAATTTGCTCCTCCCTATAGTCCTCATCCCTCGTGCAGAGCTTGGACACTCAAGTTAGTTGGTTAGTCACTATGTTGTCAACAACATGCCTGGGATGCATGCTAGTATTGTGTAGTAAATGATTGCGCCATACAGGTTTCCTATACATTCTAGTATTGATGCTTCCTGTGTCATCTAACATGAACTTAACATCCAAGAATTCTATCTCCGTACTAGAAGATGCCACTTCAAACTTCAAAAATGAAGTCGTGTTGGTCAAAAATTGTACAAAATGTTACAAGGAGATTAAATCACCATCCCATAAGAGAAAGACATCATCCACAAATCGATTATAGAAAACTATGGGCCGGATTCACGAAGGCTTACACGGAGTAGAGTAAGACTCCAGCAAGCCAACATGTCTGCTGAGCGATCCAGGAACAGCCTGCAGGGGGGTGCAAGAGAGCTCATAAAATGACTCTTGCACGGACAGGGTTAGCTTATGCAAATTACCTCACTTGTTGCTGAAAGCTATGCAAATGAGGCAAATTTGCAATCCAGGAAACACTAATCTATCCGAGTAAGAGTAATGTTATTTGCAGAAATGTACTCGGTTGGCAACTGAGTACCGTTCTGCAAATAGCAAAACAGAGCCATGACAGCTCCAAATAAAGGATGCATCCAGGTGAGGAAGCATGCCAATGGCCAAATATATGGCCATTGGCATTTTTATCCGTTGCAAAATAAAAAAAAATTTTCCTCGATCCCCGATGTTTAAGCATAGCGCAGGACCGCGCAAACATGCGGCACTCTAAAAACCATAAAAAAAATAAAAGCCACAAATAGGTATTTTATTCAAAATATTCATCTGCCATGCAGGTGAATGGCAGGCTGAAGACAACATGGCTACTGAGTAGTGGTTGCTAACGGGGGAAGCTCAGTCCGAGAGATGTAACCAAGCATTAGCAGGCAATCCTATGCAAATGAGGATAAGGATAGTGAATCCCAAATTTCCCTGCTATGTGAACCATGTCCGTAGAGTGTAAGAGTAGGATTAGGGGAGTAACAGAGTAGAAGATAGGTGGCATCATGAAGGGGTATGTATCAAAAAGACTCTAAGCTTACTGGAGCAGAGTGGCATGTGGTAGCTGTGAGTTACTCAGGACTGGAAGAGGTGTGTCCACAGTTGTCTAAACTGAAACCCAGAAACCGAAGGTGTACGCCGTGGCTATCACTGAAGTTTCTTGCAAAGCTGCTTACACTGTGTGCACGTGTGCACGCGCCGGTAAACCCGTCTAAGCCTGTGTGCATGTGTGTGCTCCTGTGTAAGCCTGTGTAAGGCTGTCTAAGCCTGTATGCATGAATGTGCACCCGCCTAAGCCCGTGTAAGCCTGTGTAAGCATGTGTAAGCCTGTGTGCATGCATGTGCGCTCACGTGTGTGTGTTTGTGCTTGTTTGGGTGGCGCTGCCCCCTGTGGAAACAGAAATGGGAAAAGGAAGGAAGGGAATTAGTAGGAAGTTAACCAAGGAGAACTAGCAGAGCTGTCAGGTGAAATCAATCAGAATCAGCCAATTACACAGGCAGTACACTAGCCCAGCCCAGCCCAGCACTTAAAACTCTGCAAACAACATTCCCCCATGTTTTTCTCAGAAACACTGCAACACTGCAGTCTACAAAGAGAAGTGAAAACTTAAAAAGCCTAACTGAGACAGAAAAATGTTAGGGGCTGCCATTGCTATTATAAGGTGACATGTGCAAGATGCTGACAGTGGTGCCATTGCAAATGCTGCTGAGCAACCCACAGTGAGGAGACGGAGAAGAGTGTACAGACCCAGGGTAACCTACCAGGGGCTACATGAGCTGGAGATAGTGGAGCACTATAGAATGGACAGAGAGCTTTTGCAGCAAATTGTTGAGCTGTGCAGGCCACACCTCACACACAGAACCAACAGAGGGGAACCCATCCCAGTGGAAACCAAGGTATGTGTTGGCCTAAGAATACTAGCAACAGGTACCTTCTGGAGACCAACTGGTGATATGATGGGGATTTCACAGGCATCAGCATCCAGGGTACTGCACCATTTCCTGAATGCCATGTCAGGACATGTTGGTGATCATGTATATTTCCCCAATTCCCGTGAGGTATTGGCCAGCAACATGCGTCTTTTCCATCAAATAGCAGAATACCCTGAGGTAGTGGGTGCAATTGACTGCACACACATACACATCAAAGCACAAGCTGTAGAGTGGGGTAGGGCCTACATCAACCGCAAGGGCTTCCACTCCATCAACTGCCAGGTCGTGTGTGATGCCCAGGGCATAATACTGAATGTGTGTGCTGGCTGCCCTGGAAGCTACCATGATTCCCATATCTGGCATCTGTTGCAGCTGTACCAGACATTTGCCAATGGGGACATCCCTGACAGTCACCTAGTGGGAGATGCTGGATATGCACTGGAGCCATGGCTGATGACACCCATCAGAAATGCACACACACCTGAACAAGAACTCCATCATGAGGCACATGCACAAACACGAAATGTAATTGAGCGTGTGTTTGGGATGCTCAAGTAACAGTTCTGTTGCCTGGACACATCTGGTGGAGCCTTGCAATACTCACCAACTACATGTACCCAAATTGTCATGGTATGTGCCATGCTACACAATATGATCCTGCAAAAACAGCTGCAGCAGGAACAGCATGGGGCAGGGCCAAACAGCCCAACACCATTGCCAAGGCCTGCACAGGCACAGCATGACTTGGAGGAGGAACAACCTGAGCCTGCCCCAGTAGGCAGAAGGAGGCGTGCCCAGTATGCCTTGGCCTTTGCAAAGAGGCAACACATAGCACATACACTGGCTCAGTAGGAACCCTGGAAATGATACTTCCCTCTGACTCGCACATAAAATAATAGGGATGCCTAACTTGACACTACCTGTTCCCAAACATGTATAGGGAGTGTAGAATGTGCATCCAACATAGGCAGCCCTGCAGCACCACCTGAGGCATGATTGCCATGTTCTAAGCAATATCAAGCAGTGCTAAGCAGCTTCTACCAATATCTACTATATGTAAACAAAATTGCTCGTGCCAACTATCGCAACATCGGGCAACATTGAGCAATGTTGGCCAAGGTTGTCCAAAGCTGACCAAAGTCAGTTAAACATGCTCATATCTGTATTACTGTTCCTTAAGCAGTCTGGTCTGCACAGCATGAAAATAAAAAGCAATGACAGGGCTTGAACCCAGGATACTGTGCACTATAGTCACAGTATTGAACCACTGAGCCATGATTGCATTTCAGTGGCAAAGACACAGCAGGACAATTGTACACTAATGCAAACACAAAGGAATGCAGTATCATGCCCTGAAAGAGGCAAATGGGTAACCTCCCCCACACGCCTATGCAGACAGAGAACATTAGGCTAGGCGGTGTGATGTGGGTTGTGTAGGCTATGAAGGTGCAGTGTAATATACGTGACACTGGACGCTAACATCTGTAGTACAGTAGTATGCCACAAGACACTATGATAGGCAACAGTACAGACTGAAATGGTGTCCTGTACATAGCAGTGCAGGCATAGCAAATGTGTATAAGTGTCAGGTGAAACCCACATCCTATGTACACCCACAGTAACAACCAGGTGTGCCCCCGGGTAGAAATGTACAAAGAATAGCTGTCACCTCTGTATGTAAAAATGTTGATAAGTCTATGCAAAGTGTTGCATGGAAGCCCTGCAGCCACAGCATGATCCCTGTTGATCTATGACACAAAGGTGAGCCCTGCTGTAAAAAATATAACTAGGTTTCCATACACATATAGTATAAATGTCCATACCGGGCATGCTTACACACTCCAACAAATGTAGTGGATTCCATTCAGCATCACACTGAAAGGTCATACTGGGCATACTCACACACTTAAAGAAACAAAGCAAATGACAGGCAGCAACATACAGAAAGGTCATACTGGGCATGCTGACACACTTAAAGAAACAAAGCAAATGACAGACAGCAACATAATGAAAGTTCATATTGGGCATGCTCACACACTTAGGCTAAATATGGATGTGATAATAAGGGATCTATGGACAAATGTGGATAGTCATCCCAACTTCCAGAAACACATTCACAAAGTGGTTTGAAAACCATGCTATGTGTACACACAAACTGCCAAGGTCTGTGCATGTAGGTGAAAGGAAGTTCCCACTACTCAACAGTCATCAGACCTGTCATTGAGTACCACAACACACTGGCGATGAATCCGACTAGGCACGTTCACCAGCTAGAAAGACCAATGAAGTACCTTAACAAGAGGATTACTGGCCTCAAATAGTCGCCCCATGCAACAAGACTGAATGTAACCCAATCTGTACTCTGTTGCATACTGTCTACTCAGGAGATCTCTGCCCAACAGACAGGTCCATGTCATGGTTACACTCAGATCTGTTCTGAGTTACAGCTCAATGGCAGTAAATGTACAGAGCCAACTGATATTGCCAACATCCTGGCAGATAGGATTACTGTTATCTTTACCCCCCTCTCACCCACAAAAGAGCACATATCTATAACGGAAGACTGCAAAGTTGCTGTTATCACGGCCGCACAAGTAATAAACACTCTCCAAAGCCAGTATCACAGCAGCCATAGGACCAGATAACTTCTCAGGCTGCATAGTATCTACCTCCCTGAAGTAAACATTAACATGGCGAGTCTGTGGCTGCTGAAGTTTCCAGAGGACTGCAAACTAGGAACCATAATTGTAAACACAAAAGATGTGGACATCCTACAAAAGGGCCTCACTGAGACAGATGGCTGCTGTCAAAGCCATGGGCTCTAGCTCAATGCCAAAAGGTGCATTGTCATCCCCTTAGTTAAAAACTCAGTAGCCAAGAACTACAACAGAGGCTGTAGTATACTTCACACCGAAAGTGTGACAAGAGACCCTGGGTCACAGGTGGACAGTGGATACAACTGTGATAATCACATTCCCACAGTAGTCAGGAAACCCTCCTATGTGGCACACCCCATCACAAAATGTGTCACATGCAGAATAGAAGAGGACAATGTTCCCCTCTACTCATCACTCACTAGAACTATAATAGAGTACAACGCAACTGCTGCTATGTACCTCACAAGACAACTATAACAACTGGAAGGCCAGCAGCCATACCTCACAAAGAGCATTAGTGGCCTGAATTACATGCCATACACAGACCATCTCGAAATGCTCCATCCATAGTCCCTTGCATATCGCCTCCTCAGAGGTATTCACTGCCTAACATACAAAGCTATGTCAAACACAGAGCTGTTGGATATGTTCCACGTAAAACACTCACAATCCCTCCGACCTGTGGACTCAAAACCACGAGTGAAATACAAAAGGAAGGGGTGTACCCATTTACCTTATGGATACCCACACCTTCAGGTTAGTGGCACAGCATGAGGCCTAGGAGACCATGCAAGTGCAAATAACATTGGCCAAAACTGCCCATCACATTGTAGCCTGCTACAGCTCACGTACCTTGTCTCAGGAACCTCACTCAGTATTCTGGAGAACAGTGGAAAGTATACAGGTCCTATCAAACACCATTATATAAGGAGATTACAACTACCTAAACAGTGAGTCATGGAATTAGTCATGTACAACATACTTTGGCCAATGTTTCCTAGAGTTTAAAAACCCTAACACCCTGGAACATCTGGTCACCATGCACACTAGAGGTGACAACATACTGGACATGATCATCACCAACATGGGGTACCAGTGTTCCACTACAGAGATAAACCCCACGCTGGTAATATCAAAATCATGAAGTATTCACACTGGACATCCACATCCAGCACCCCCACCCAGTCAATGAAACCACTGTGAAGACATTTGCAAAAGCAAACTGCACACTTCCCAAGACCAAAGTGGAGCATTCCAAAGCACTCTTGCTATAGGATAATGGTATACAATCTGCAGAATAATTTACAAGCACATCCTATGATCATCTACAGAGATGCATGGAATGAGACATCACAAATAAAACCAAGATGCAGTCCTCCAAAAATAGGACAACAATCATGTGGCTGTTGCCCATAAATAAGCTAGACAACAGAAGGAGGAAACAAACACATGATAGAGCCAACTTCACTAAAGGAAAGGCAACACTGATCATTATTAGGGGGAAACAATGATCGCTCATAAAAAATCCAAGGACAGTTTCAAAAGATAAATAGCCAAGGAATGTAAGAATAACAACCACAAAGCCTTCGGTAGCTATACCAGACATGTAGGTGACAACTTCGAAATATGCTGTCAGCTACTGATAATAGGAAAGAAAAACAACAAACCAACTTTCATTGCACCATCCAGGGGGACAAGTTCAGTGTACATCCCCCCCATCACCCCCAAAAGGGCCTGTGTCCATCACAGAAGGATGCAGAGCCCCAGACATCATGGACATCCAGGTAAAGACAGCCCTCACCAAAGCTAAGAACATAGCATCAATGTGACTGGATGGTATCCCAGGCTGCATCCTACACTAGGCCTATGAGGAACTAGACCTTCACCTACATTCATTGTCCAGACACAAGCGTACCAAGGACATAGATGGAGGTGAAAATAGTCCACACAGGCCACCCGGACCACACAAAGGACTTTCCACACCATTCCCCACTCTGTCACCATGTACAAGCGTACCAGCTGGAACATTAACAGCTATGTCACAGGATGGGTGGCCAGGTGGCTCAAAGATCAAACACACATGTTCAGAGTTGCTGGTGCCATGTCCAACTCTAAGCCAGTCACAAATGATATCCCACAGGCCTTGGTCCTGGGGCCCCACCTGTTCATTAGATACTGCTCAGAGGTACAGGCAAGCATGGGAGGTGTATGGCTGAACAGTTCTGCAGATGAATGGTAACTGTGGTCCATAATTGACTGTATGGATAAAACAGACATCTTCCAGCAGTGTCTTACAGAGACAGATACCTGGTGTCAAAACAATGCCCTGAAGCTGAATGCCAAAGAATGCATAGTCATCCCATTTGGGTACAACAAAGTGCACACAAATTACCACATATGTGGTAATCCAGTATGTACGGAGAAAGTCATTATGGCCCTGGGGACACAGGTAGATAGTAAACTCCCCTTTGATGAACAAATGTCCAAGGTGTTTAGACATTCCTTCAATGTAGCCCACCTAATGTAACCCACTCTGTATAGTTCTATGATGTCACCATCCTACAAATAAACCTGTGGAAAGAATGACTCATAGTAATGTGTATAGAGCGGTGTGTAAATGCGTACTTCTGTAGTATCATAAAGTAATTAGGTGGTGGTTTGAATCCTGCACTTGCCAAGTGTGTGTGGTCCCCTTGGGAAGGAGCAACCTTTTAGGAGAGTAGTAAAACACCTTAAAAGTTTTAAACCAATCTTTGTCATGTCAGATGATGTCACCATCCTACAGACATACCTGTGGAAAAGAGAACCCACAGTAATGTGTATAGCGTGTCGTGTTAATGCATACTCCTCTAGTATCATGAAGTAGGTAGATAGGGGTTTGAATCCTGTACTTGACAACTGTGTGTGTGTGTTTGTGTGTGGTCTCCTTTGGAAGGAGCAACCTTTTAGGAGAGTAGTCAGACACCTTAAAAGTGGTAAACCATTCTTTGTCAAGTCTGATGATGTCACCATCCTACATATATACCTGTGGAATAAAACATACCCAGTAATGTGCATAGTGCTTCATGTTAATACATACTTCTCTAGTATCATGAAGTAGTTAGGTAGGGGTTTGAATCCTGCACTTGACAACTGTTGGTGTGGTGTCTCCTTGGGAAGGAGCAGCCTTTTAGGAGAGTAGTCAGACACCTTAGAAGTGGTAAACCATTCTTTGTCAAGTCTGATGATGTCACCATCCTACATATATACATCAATAGGCTTACAACAGCCTATAACAACATTGCCAAATTTGCCACTGCCTCTCCATATAAAACACATCACTGCCTGAACCTCCTTAACCTAGGGTGGCTGGAGTTACCTCACCTAATTCAATACTATCAGCTTACAACTGCCCATAAAGCTCTTCACCACCCAGAAAAGATACCAATGCTCTCCACCGTGATAAAACCCTATAACAACCTGAAAACCCTACGCTCTTCCAATAAAATACTGATTCAAACCTCTCTATCAAAGAATACAGCAGGTGACTCTATATTTTCCAACTCAGTTGGTAAAATTTGGAATCAACTTCCTACAGACCTCTTAGCCCAAACTTCTATCACACTATTTAAAACTCAGCTGAAACATTTTCTAACCAATCACTGGCTTTGCTCTTGCAATAACCCTAGCTGATCACTTACCTACCTTCTCCTGCACCCTTTGCACTGTCTCCCAACTCTATTTCTCCGTTTTATTTTCATCTCTACCTGAGAAATTGACTCTCTCAACTTCAAACTAAAATTTTCTAGTAACTCTATCTTTTGCTTTTAAACTACTTAATTATTTCTGTCTCACATTTTATATACCTGTACTGAAGAAATTTGATAGTCTCTGTTTTCACCTTTTGAACTTAATGCCTGTTTTAGTTGAGTCTTAAATTCCTTATGTAATTATGAATGCCTGTTTTAGTTGAATCTCAAATTACCTTTGTACTTTGACCTGTACTGTAGAAATTTGATAGTCTCTGTATTCACCTTTTTGAACTTACTGAAAGGAAAGCCTATATGCCTGTTTTACTTGTGTCTTAATTCCCTATGTAATTTTAAATCCCTGTTTTTGTTGCGTCTTAAATTACCTATGTACTTTGAATGTATTTTTTTGTTATTATGCATTAGATAGTGGAGCTTTTCTCCTTGGGCCTCCACTGAAAATGGACATGTATCCAGTTGGACTAGCCCGGTTAACAAATGTAAAATAAATAAATAAATAAAATATACCTGTGGAATAGAAAACAGCCAGTAATGTGCATAGCATGTCATGTTAATGCGTACTCCTCCACTATCATGATCTAGTTAGGTAGGGGTTTAAATCCTGCACTTGACAACTATGTGTTTGTGTGTGGTATCCTTGGGAAGGAGCAACCTTTTAGAAGAGTAGTAAAACACCTTAAAGGTGTTAAACCAATCTTTGTCAAGTCTGAGGATGTCACCATTCTACAAATATACTTATGGAAATCAGAACCCCCAGTAATGTGTGTAGCGCATCGTGTTAATGTGTACTCCTCTAGTATCATGAAGTAGTTAGGTAGGGGTTTAAATCCTGCACTTGATGAGTGTGTGTGACAGTGTTGGGAGTTTTGCTTTTACCACCGTATGACATATCAGTAGGCATAGCACATGTGAGGTAGCTGTGAGGCAAATAGATATATGTACATGTTACCTCAATCATTGCATGTGTGTGAACTCTGTTTTGTCCAAGTACACAGTTGTCATCTTTGCCAAACTGTGCTGCTGCTTCACACACCTTAGGTCACATCTGTATGCTTGTGAAAAGGCCAGCAACTGCAGTGATGCCTGGCCTATGTCATCCGTGTCACACACACTCATTAT
This sequence comes from Protopterus annectens, assembly GCF_019279795.1. Classification (NCBI taxonomy): domain Eukaryota; kingdom Metazoa; phylum Chordata; order Ceratodontiformes; family Protopteridae; genus Protopterus; species Protopterus annectens. The sequence goes on from NC_056737.1 coordinate 1,631,316,175, forward strand.
GGTTTCTATTGAATTGTGTGAGTGAGGGTTTATGGCCAAGGCATATGTCTGACCTGTTCAAATGCAGCAGAGTCTGTCAATGATGACTATGCATTATAGGTGTACAACAACCTGTGTGGACATGCATGCAGACCCCTTCTTGCTTATGTGATCCACCGAGGGATTTCAAAATACCTTAGGGAATGTGATTATCAATGGTGAGATGACGTAACACTAGGCTGCATGTACACATTGGTACCAGTTCATCATGTTGGTGGCTACTACCTATGTGGTACTGTGGGGATACTATGTTCTGTAAAGGTGGATGATTATGCCTGGTTTCGCCTATAGCTTTACAGCATGGGTTCAACAACAGGTATCTGTCTGTATGATACCCTTGTGGAGGATGTGTGTGTCACCTGGAGAATGCAGTATAGGCCACAGTATGCATTAGCACATGTGGATAGACATATCCCTACTGTGATTGCTTGTACCTAAGAGAGCCATATGCCAAACAGGAGTGGTCCCAGTAATGGGTGCAGCTGAATACCACTGGTTACTGGCATAGTATAGTACCTGAAGGATCCAAATGTTGCTGTGTGTCCTACATCTGTGTGTCAGTTGTCAACACATCATCTAATGATTGGTTATGGTCAGGCTGTTGAAGTCATGTATACTACCAGAATGAAAAACAATGACAGATAGTAACAGTATCACCTACAGCACAATGTCAAACCATGTAATACACACGTGTAGTCAGGTTCCAAAATGTGTGTAGTACAATGCATACTGGCCACCAATAGAAACTATGGAGTGTTACTGTGTAATACAGACCATGTCACTCTGCCCATGTGTCCACTATGCACGCACATGCAGACAGTGCACCTCCTCCATTATCACAACTGTACACCTGCATATCTGTGCTACACACATCCCACACATACTGTCCACTCACTAACAAATGCTGCCAATACTGCACACATCAGCCAAGTGGCACGTGGGCGGACAATATACAACTGGAAATAACACTGGTGTAAACCACACTACAATGACAATTATAGCTTTAATGCATCATGTCTGCCCAGATACACCTTCAAGCATATCATTACATTCTACTGCTGACTACATGCTAACATTGCTATACTGCTATAATGACACCATGTGCATCAACACCATGGTAGCCTGTTCCTCCATCGATGTTACAGATGACAGGAGGTGGCACAGGTTTCATCATATGCACAGGGTGTGTTGCTGGTCTGACAGAGGCCTACAGTGAGCCATCCAATCGACATGTATGTGTGTGTGTGTGTTTGTGTGTGGGGCAAGAATAAAGGTATGGGCCAATGTTGATGTAATGAGTGTGGGTATGTGTTAGCCCTAGGTGTCTGGATTATGTGTGTGTGTGTCTGTATGCACACAGTTCCACCATGTGCCTGCCACATACGGTTACTTGTGAGACAGCCACAGACTGTACCTGCGAGGCTTTACAGATCGCCGTCTCTGGCCATGGATATGGTGCCTGTGCCTGGCAGGGGTGCTACTGACACTATCAGGTACCAAGCCAGACTGGGTACTATCCCCAGAGGTAGATGGATGTACACTGGACCCAGGTCCCTGCTGGGACTGTCCAGAGCCATGTGCACATGGTCTTCTAGGACGTTCTATGGACAGCCCACCCCCAACATTGCTGGGGCTGGTACTGGCACTACAGGAGTGGCTGTTGCTTGAGTGACATCTGCAGTGACTGCCAGCTGCTGATGTTGCTGGCATACATCCACGTTGATGACTCAACTGTCCTGCACTGTCCTGACACATGGACATGACATTGCGGAGGACATCTAGTGTCTCTCCCCAAAGTCTATCATTGCCCTCAGTGTAACTGCAGATGGCACCAGCTAGGTCATGGATACTGTCTATTATGGCAGTGTTATGTGCCCTCTGTGCCCTCAGTCCCTGTCTGGTGTACCATTCCATACATGCCTGTGCCTCCATGACAGCCTGGAACATGTGTGAGGTACTTAGACCCTGTGGCACGTCTGCCAGTGGCATGATGGGCAGCAGTTCTCCGATGAGAACCCCTGGACATCTGCCTATGTGGCACCCTGCCAGACATCTGGGTATGGCTGCTGTGTCGGGATGCATGTGCCATGGATACCACACAGTCCTGGCCAATGCCGGCTGTATGGTGTCCCTCTGCTAAGGGCATTGGTGACGGATGTAATGGCAGTATGACTGTGTGCATGGATGGGGTGGACACTTGTGTAGTGTCGATTGGTGGCCCAACGATAAACCCTGGCAAGCATGCCTGTTTCTCAACACACCTATCATCATTGTCACTATTATGCTCAGTGACATCAGTTTCCCTGCTGCATTGAACCAGCCCAGTATCAGCACCTGTGAGAGGGAGACAGGAAACACACTTTGCGACCTGTACATGATGTCAGCACACATGCACACATGCACACATGCACACATGAACACATGAACACATGCACACATGAACATATGCACACATGAACACATGAACACATGCACACATGAACACATGAACACATGCACACATCCACGCATGCACGCATGAACACATGAACACATGCACACATGCACACATGAACACATGAACACATGAACACATGCACACATGAACACATGAACACATGCACATATGCACACATGAACACATGCACATATGCACACATGAACACATGCACACATGCACACATGAACACATGCACACATGCACACTCCTCACTAGTACAGACACACACACACACACACACACACACACACACACACACACACACACACACACACACCACCACCACCAGCAATTCTGAACATACTCAATAGCATGTGATGTTGATGTACAGTATCACAAGCCAAACATTTATAGCAAACATGACAGCATGCAGGATGTGTGTTGCTCAGCAGCATGCAGTGTGAGTGTAGACAGCCATTGCTAATAACAGTATACATGGCCTTGATGCATGTGTGTTTTGTTCAGTGAATGGCCTCACCCTGGAACGCAATTTGTACATGGACACAACATTGCTGTGCAGGTATTAAAAGCCCTGCAATGTCCTGTGCACCATCAGTCGCAGGTATAAATACCATGGCTGGATGTGTATCAATGTGTCACATAGATATCCATTACTGATTAGAGCATCTGTGTCTTTAGCAGATGATTGTGGACACAGGTGTAGCACATACATGCTATGTATACACACAGGATGAGTGGTGCATATATACCTGATGGAATATCATTGCTCAACATAGCCATTGTGCGGTGGTTATGGAGAGTGTAGGACATATTGTGTACATGCTACTGCCAGCCATGACATGGCATGCTACCACACAACTGCAGCATGAAACATCACACATACACAATGTGGGTCATGTGACCTACACACCCCATAGCATTACAAGACATATGTGTGTCACTTTCTACAAATGGGGATTGCTATGCATATTGCATATAAGTGCATATGTCTGCACACATACAACATTGAGGTGCATAGCAATTCATGATATGTATATTACTGTGGCCTCTGTAAGTGGATGGGGTGTAGTACCATGAGCCATCATCATGCAGCATCATGTGGTCACTCAAGACTACTAATGTGTGCCAGACCGGCACATAGCATGCTGTACCTGAACTGCAGTACCATGGTTACATTCACCATTTCATGGTCAGGTGTTACATGGGTTTGTGGGGTGCTCAATAGAGGGCATTGCCTAACATGAATGTGTTATGTGTTGAAGAGTGTTGCACAGCCACATGTGAGGCATCTACCCCTCAGGTATAATAAGTGTGCTGTGTGGATGAGGTTTGGGATACTGTAGTGTGACCTTACAGTGGGTGTCTGAATACGCCATGTGTAGCATGTTAACGTGTACTGCGTATGACAAAGGTGTGTAAGTTGTGTGCATGTGTACCACCAAAATTCGAACGAGCCGAAAAACAATGTTAACGCCAAAAGAAGAACAGAAGGCTCAGCCGTTGCAAAAAAGATGGTGAAGCTCTATAATGAAGCAGGGTTATCTATGATGCGAATTCTAGTTAACCACTATGAGACAGAGTTGCTTAAACTTACTGACGAGATTAAAACAACAGATGAGAAAATAAAACAGTTCACTTGTTTTTCTCAATTTTTGCCACTATACAATAGTATAGAGGCTAAATCAGATAGACACAAGGCAACAATTATCATTAGGAAACAGAACAAGATGCGAAGGGACATCTACGCATATAACAACAACGAAGCGTACATAAGCGCATATAGTGAAGGAAACGTTACTGTTGAGAACAACAACAGTAACAGGAGAGAGGTTGATTCTACCTCCAAATTTTCTAAGTTTGTGGAAACAAATATTAATGGGAAGGACAATGGTGCATCTGAGAATTCCATTGATAACAACAACTTATGTCCTAATGGAGGGCAGATTGTGGATGACCACATGGCTACTATGAACAACGACATCAATAACACGGGGAACATTGCCACTACCAGTTTTGCAGAAGTGTTAGTTTCTAACAATAAACAGAACACCCCTTTTTGGGTGAATCAAGGACAAACCAAAAAGACTACCAGGTGGTTCAATTCTACCCAGTACAAGGGCAAACAGAAAGGGAAAAACTAAAGGAAATGGTAACAACACATTTTGACAATAATGACTATTCCATGACTATAGTAAATTTAAGTGACACTCACCTTTCTGATTCATGTAACAACCTTTTAAGGAAGGGTTTTAATTTTATTCCTTCCAACAAAGTGGAAATAGGGAAACTGTTGGTAGAATTTAGGATTTTTTTGCGTAAATTAAATCTAAAATATATTATGAAGGTTGTCAACATGCCTTTTTCCACTAAGGAAAATACACTTAAAAGACCTAGTACCTATAACCCCCCTTTAGTCAATACACTTCAAGTGTTCCAAAAGAAGAATTGAAACTGAATTTAGACAATTGGTGAATATAGATAAAGAAGATAATTTGACATCTTTGGAACGTGAGGCTTTAGAACATCTTTCTAAGACTAAAGATATTAGGGTTATGAAAGCAGACAAAGGGGGTAAGATAATTATAATGAATACATCTGATTATAATAAGGCTATAAATACACTGTTGGAAGATAGGAACAACTATTGTAGAGTCAGTCTTGAATTTATTTTAAAATGTTATAGGAGGGTCAATACCTCCCTATTTGACATGTTTTGTCATGAAGAACTAGACAAGGAAGATTACGACTACATGTTAACCGAACATCCAAAAATAGGGAGTTTTTTTGGGATACCAAAAGTACATTATGTACAGATGATCTGACATTTAGACCTATAGTGTCAGCAAAAAACTCCAAAACAGAAAATATCTCTATTTGGCTAGATAGCATCCTGAATCCAATAGCACAAAAAGCAGAACATTTTTAAGGGATTCATGGCATTTATTAGAAATTCTAGCAAAAAGTGATTTTTCTTATAATCAGGTTCACTTTGCAACACTGGATGTCAAGAGTCTCTACACTTCTATCAACCAAGAAGAGGGTGTAGAGGGTATGAGACTCTATCTAGCTTCAAAGTCGAACGTGAGTAGTTTTAAGGTTAACACAATATGTTCACTCATGGAAATAGTCCTTGATAATAATTTTTTTGTATTTAACAAAGAGTATTACAAACAAATATCTGGAGTAGCAATGGGAGCCAGAGTTGCCCCAGCGTTCGCTAACATTGTTATGTCAAATTGGGAGCATGAACATCTAAAAACACACAATAGTTTTGACAAAGTTCTACTTTATGTCAGATACATAGATGATTTGTTCTTTGTATGGGGAGGGGACAAAACTGAATTTGAGAAAATGGTGGAGGATCTAAATAAAACAACAAGCTTCCTAACATTCAAAATTAGTGGTTTTGGGAAGGAAATAGATTTTTTAGACCTCACACTATATCTGGATTGTACAAATTATTGTTTGCAAAGTAAGATATATCGGAAACCTTGTTTCACAAATCAGTATCTCCACAAAGAAAGTCTACACCCTGAACACATGAAGAAAAATGTAATAAAAGGGCAAATGATAAGGTTAAGTAGGCTAACATCGGATGATGAAATATATCATAAGGATTTATTGCTACTTAGGAAATTGTTCCTTGAAAGAGGATATCAACTCAAATGGTTGAAAAAATTGGAAAGAGAAGTAACTAATCTGAGACAAGGAGTAGCAAAACCCATTTTGTTGATCAAAAACAATGAGTTTTTGACAGGAGACACTGTACATCACACAGTGACTTCAGAAACAAGGGATTTTTGCACTATGTTTCTGTTGCCTTTGTCTAATGAATTGTTTTACATTACGGATATCATAGAGAAAAACTGGAGGATAATATTAGGGAATAGAGATCTTATGTTAAGTCTGGGTCCAACACCAAGATTCACTTATAGAAACGTGACAAATGTGAAGAAGATATTAGAATATAATAGTCATAGTAGAGAGACAACTACCAGAGCAGTAAGTAACAAAAAAGGAGCCTTTTCATGTAAGGACTGCAAGCAGTGTCGTTACATCAGCAATACCTCATTTGTGACACTAAAACACCTAAACAGAACCTTTTGGGCACATAAATATCACAATTGTAATAGTGACCATGTGGTATATTTGGCGATGTGCGTTACATGTGGTTGTTATTACATTGGTAAAATGATAAGAGTTTTGAAAAGACGTATTTATGAACATGTCTTGGCAATCAAAAACAAAGACACCAACAATTCTTTGGCAAGACATGCTTTAATTTGTGATGATTTCAAAAAGTTTGAATTTTTTGTATTAGATCAAATAGATAAAGGTATGTTGATGGGAGACATCGACAACAAATTAGAGCAAAGAGAAACGTTGTGGCAGTTATTATTAGGGGCTGATTTACCCCCAGGGTTAAACGACACTATAAACATCAAATGTTTTTTACTGTATAGGTAGAATAGTATATCAAATATATTTTATACATTCATTATCATTAAGTATTTTATTTATTCATTATTATCATCATTTATTTGTCTTTTGAGCTTTGTTAAGAGTTAGCAATTTGTGAAATACAATGTTCATGACTAGATGAGGTATTTGACGATCAAATGTTTATATATATATATTTTTAAAAAATTCATGAATTTTCAAAAGTTCATGATTTGTCACAAAATTCATGAATTCTACATAATTATATTTAGTTTTACATAAAATCAATGAATTTATTTTTTAATTAATTCATGATTCAATATTGTATCAATATACATTTATAGAGGTATGTTAGCAGTTTATTTATTTATTCATTCAGCAATATGCATATTTTACTTATGCACATACATTCAAGTACATTCAATATTTTTTCACTTGTATTTTTGTTATCATAATATTTCAAGGTTTCATATGGTTTTTGTATGGTTACACTCATGAAAGGTTCACATGAAGGGGTGAACAATCAAATTTCAGTATTATTAGAATGCAAGTATAAGTGTGTATTTACATAAATAGTCGTATTGCATTTTTAGTAGTTTGTATTTTTACACTAGTTTTATATTGTTCATCAGGAGCAAACAAAGTTACATTTTGGATTGTTTTATTGATGTACTATGACATGTTTTTGTAACTTAGGTCAAATAACATATATTAACTTTTTGGGATATTCATTGTGAATCCATTCACTCATTATGTTACATCATTTCCTGTTTTTCTTGCATAAAAACGGGAACATGGGAGAGTTCCCGTTTTTCTGACGAAGTTCACATTTTATAATAAAGTGGAAGAAAGCGCTAATTTACATCTACTTTGTGGTATCTTTTTTGCAATGGCTGAGCCTTCTGTTCTTCTTTTGGCGTTTACATTGTGTGCATGTGTATCGACTCTGCCTATCCGATGTCCACTACAGTGTTGCCACAATTGTGTGGGATGCTCTGTGTATTGTATGTGTTTTAGGGAGCTACCCATGTTACTAGGATGTGCATAGTCTCACAGCAAACATGCACAGCATGCATTATGCGTAGGTGTGTTACGTGTACATAGCCTACACCTCACCTATGACATGTACATTTAATTAGCAATATTAAAGGTATAACACACTCACCAGCATGGTTCTGCTGCCTTGCTGCCACACCAGAGGGACCTACAAGGATATCAGACACTTTGTCAGTGGCAACAACTGTGGCATTGCTACTGTGTGTTTACAATCTTACAGTAGTACATCGGTGGACAGTCACAGGCCTACAGATTATATTCCTAATTATTAGTATTGCACAACACTAGGCACCACATCGTCTAACTACACAGTACACATCTCACATAAGCATGTTCTACCAATAGAGGTAACAGTATTCTACAGCTATGCCATGTTACCTGCACGCTCCATGTCAACTTGCTGGGTGGCTCCGGCCTCCATGATGATACATGTTAATTGCTGTGGTTGTTGTTGGCCAGGAGCCACATGGCTCAGGAGCATCTCCACCACTCTGGTGAGGGAGGGATGGATGGCTACCCCCCACCTGTGGCAAGCCGTTGTCTGCGGATATCATATTCATGCTGCTGGACATGTCTAATTAAATCACTGCAGTGATGGCGTACCTGCTCATATGTCTGGTTATGCATGCCTATGTCATTTACCCTATGGACAAGATCTTGCCACAGCGCAGCCTGCTCATGCTGGTCCTGGCTGGTTCTGGAGAACAGCAGCGCATAGTGCTGCACCAGGCTCGCTGTGATGGCTTCCTCCTCGGATGTGCTATATGCCGGGTTATGATGGTGGGACATTACCCTAGAAGACAAATAAACAATATGTGTGAGCAAGTCATGTGGCACACGTGACATTCTAAAGTACAGATATAAATTAACTGCCATATATAGCAACCTATTGGCTGTCAGAAGATACACACTTTCAATACCACATATCAGTTCTCAACACACAGATGCCTCACAGTGCCTGGCACACTCTATATATCAAACCATGTTTTGCACAGCAACAAACTTATAACAGTATGTAAGACTATACAACAGTACATGGCACACTGTATGTGACACAATGCACCACCTAGCCACAGGAGGTATATATCATGCTAATGCATCATGAAATATGTAATCCATTGCAATGAATGTAAAGTCCACTGACAGTATTACCAGTATACCACACTAATTGTTGATGGCAGACCTCTGCCTAACATATGTGCACATTCGTTAATATAGGTGGCATACCGCTGTACTAGACTAGACATGTTGCTAGATACAGTTATATCCTGTAACACACATATGACCGAGGCCATGGTACAGGTGTACCCACACACACACACACACACACACAGCAGACATACATAACAGACAAAAAGGTATGGCGACCCAGGTGACCTTTACCTGTGTACCTTACAGTACTGTGTGTCAGTAGTTACCAGACCTTATGCCTGAGGTATGTAATCTGTGAGGACTACATGGAACACACATAACAGTGGTTCCAATAAATGTGCACGTACACCATACTGTGCTGTTTAGGCATACAGCTTCAGGTAGTACTACAGTTCATGCAGGAGTTGGATTCACCAGCAGTAACACCCAATAAGCATACATGTACTGCTTTAGCCTACAATGGGACACCCCAGTCGACAACAAGAGACTACGTCTGACCGTATGGCATGCTGCTTTTTCTACCTAACAATTGCATACACATCTTTTGCTGGGATCACAGCTAGGACACATAATACCATGCATGAAACAATTTCCTACTAAGCTATCACACATATACCAAACTCTGACACATTCACCGACACATTCACCATAACACTCAGTCACCTCACATTGATTATTGCGACAAGTACATGTGGGTGTGTATCACTTCATAGGTAGGTAAGAGGCTATTGGCCCTAGGGCCTATAGAACTCTAGCCATATGCTACCCTGGCCTCTGACACACAGGTATTTAAATTTCACGTAACCCAGTCAAGCAGAGACACTGAGGTGATTGCCTGGGTGTATTCACTATCTCCCATACAGTCTCCAGGATTATTTATGACAACTGGTAATTAGGAGTTTTGTTTGCTATGGATAGCCCTTCAGCATGTGCTGTTTATTGTGGTCAAAGGGTTTGGGTTCCAAGAGCGTGTGGCTCGTACAGATTATGATCTGTTTATGTGGAGCATGTCCAACAGATCTGGGTTTGACATAGCTTAGTATGTCAGTCAGAGGTCACCTCTGGGTAGGCGGTAGGCAACACAGTGTAGTTGTGGGTCTGTGGGACGGACTGCATAGGGCATCTGTTTGTCACCGGTATCACTCTTTGTGAGGTATGTTTTTGTCCTTTCCACTTGCTGTAGATGTCTTGTGAGGTACATACCACATGGGGCATTGTACTCTATACTGGGTCTTATGTGTGTGGAGTAGAGGGGAACACTGACCTATTTTTCCCTGGATGACACACCTTTTGTGATGACGTGTGCCATGTAGTCGGATTACATGACTAGTGTGGCACTGTGACTATCGAATGGGAGACTAATGTCCACCTGTGTCCCATGGTCTCTTATCACACCTTCGGTGTTGAGTAGACTACCACCTATGTGGTAGTTCATGGGTACTGAGTGTCTGCAAGGAGGAATGCCAATGCAGTGTCAACATTGAGCTTGAGTCCATGGCTTTGTCACCAGGCATCTGTTGCAGTAATTATGACCCTGTCTCTCTCTCTCTCTATATGTATATAAATATATCTATATACTCACATACATATGAACATCCATTGCTGTACATATAGATATACATATAGGCACATATACAGCCCACCTGTCATGGTGGGTATATCAAGTATGGGAAGGTTGTGACGTATACAGTTATATCATTACATTGCACAGTGTTGTGCAGAATGCGTTTAAGATGTTCTCAGCCCATGTAGCTTTAGCAGGCCTCACTGGCTGCAACACTGCAAACCTGATGAATCATACCCACAGTGTTTAACCACCACATGTCATATACCAGCACTATATGCTGTCTGGTCTGCTACACACTACAACCTACATATAAATATGCACATAACAACCTTCAACAAATTATATATATCCACCGTTCACAAACAGCTGCAGTATGTCCCATGCTCAATGCACATGTACAGATGCTAATATATGTGACACGGACAGATCTCCCCATATGTGTGTGCCATATACACACAGGGACCACACTGTTGTAAGTACATGTACCTCACGGCTGACCTGTTGGGCCTTGCTGCAACATGAACAGGTGTCACATGTGAGCACACAGTAATATCAGAGGGTGTATACATAGCTGCTGATGCTGAATTAGCATACTAGCCTGGTACAGCTGTTGCCAATGCTAAGCTACACATTAATATGACTATCATGCATTTGTTAATCTGTCACATCCATGTTTGCATAACCGTATGGGCTACTACCCCAAACAGATTTTGTACACACTACTGTACAAAACACAGATAACTGGATCAGATGTATGACATTTAATGCTGGACTACATATGTCACCGTCACATCCCACTGCACACAGCAACACACTTGTTTCCCCATGCCAGTGGTTATGCAGGCCTTCTGTGCATCGATACATACTGCTGCCACATATGGATGATTCCAACTATATAGAGCACTCTTCATAAACATCTACTACATTCCAGTAAATACATAGCTGTTACATACTTTTCCTTTGTAAGTGTTCGTATATCCTGGTAAACTTTTTTTCCCAATATAGCTGTTGGTTTCAATACCTCCTTTACTGTTCAGGGATTTTCTTTTATAGATTTTTATTTCAGTATATATTGATTTTCAATAATTTTATTTTAAATATATTTAACTTTTCTAAATATTTTCTTTCAATATATATTTTTTTCAATATATTTCTTTTTCAATATATATTTTTTTCTATATATTTTTCTTTCAAATCTTTTTTCAATATATTTTATTTCAATGTTTTTTTTTCAATATAGTTTCTATTCAATACATTTTTTCAATATAATTTCTTTTGTCAGTATACTGATTTATTTTCAATATATTCCTTTTGTTATATTTCTTTACTTTACATCACATTTTTTTTTCTTGTTTTTTTTTTTTTTTTTGCTCTCTCTCTCTCTCTCTCTCTCTCCCTCCGTACCTGCAATGGAATGATTGCATGTGTAGACAGCAAGTACAGCCTGCTTTTATAGGTATCTGCACATGTGCGTGTGATGGCCTCTGTACCAATTGGTGGCCACCATTTGGTAATTGCATGCGGCCTGCTGTGTGGTACTTGCAGTACTCACTGTCATAGTAACCCAGTGCTATAAATTGCTAGGTCAGGTAGGCATAGCCCTTTCAGAATTCCAGAGTGGGGACCATGCTTGTTTGCTTTGGACACCGTTGTGTAAGTCAGAAGGTTGGTATACTTCTTCTAACTGTAGCTAAGGGTGTAGCCAGTTATTTGTATGTTGTACTCAGACCTGAATGTTGCCTCTTCCAGTACACAGTTGACAGTGTAGAATTGTACTCACCCCTAGAAATGCTAACACAAGATACATGGGAGTATGGAGTTTCTTTACAACATCCACAATTAGCTGCCATACATATGTAGTTATTGAGATGTTTCCATTTGGCACATGAACTGTTTGGGAACAGCTATACTGTGGATATTAATGTCCTCACTTCTGCACTGTTTATGCTTTTTATTTTGTTGACATTATCACAGGATGCTCATGAAATTGGACAATTCCAGTACTGAGTATGCCTACCTACATCCTTGCTGTACCTTGAACACACTGGTATTTTGTACATTTGTGTGGGTATTGTCCTGCTATGATACTGTGTCGGGGTTATGAAGTGCTGCTGTAACAGTATTTACTGTTAGAATGTCTGGTTCTGTTATCACAGTCATGTAATGCAATTCCACAACAACTGCTCGTATAGTTCCACAGAACAGGTTTTGTGTTATGGCATTCCTACCTTTCCTTTATATTCAGACATTCTGATGGATGATATATAGATTTCAGCAACATCTTGCTGTATATCTACTGTGGCCTAGTGGTACTTCATGCAGTCTATTGTGTCTGGGGTTCAAGACTGACAGTGGTGTTTTATTTTTCTGCTGAGCAGAACAAGGCCCCTCATATGCAGGGTGACTAAGGCACTTTTAAGAAGGTGTAAGCGGGTTTGCATGGGTTTGCTTGACGCTTAGCAATACTTAGCTAAGCGCACACATGCGCACACTCGCTTAAACCCGCTTACTACTGCTAATAAGTGCTTTCTCCCGCTAACCCCCACGCTCATTTCTTTGAAAGAAAAGAAAATGGGGAGATAGGAAAGTGGTGAAAAAGGGGCACAAAGAGAGAAATACAGTAGGGAAAACAGCTCAGGATGTGCAGGACGGGTGTAGGGAAGGTCCATAGCTGCCCATTTCTTTAACAGCAACAGCTGTGCATATACTAGTAATTTGGAGTGAATTTTGAAACCTTCCACCCCTAAGAGAGGGGTGAGGACAACAAAGTATATTGCACTGCCAATTGAATTTCAGTGTCTGTGTCCAGCGGACATTTGTGTAAAATGGGCAGCTATGTAAGGGGCATAATTTTTTTGTGGGAGCAGATTGCCCATTTTTTTTTCAGTTGAGAGTGGAATGTGAGGTAGAGGAAATAGGTATGTTGTGGGAGGTAGGTTGGGGAGGTAAATAGACAAGACAAACAAGATGCATACAGGGACAGAATATGACACATGGGGTGGGTGAACACAATTGATGGGGAAGGATGTTTGGAAATCGCAAGCTCATGAGCCCACAGATGGTAACAGTGGAACTGAGATCCCCACCCATGGGCAGTCACCACTGCACCTTCACAGCCCGGTGGGTGGCTGTGCTGGGGGCTGTGTAGTAGGGGAAGGCTCACCCATGTGTCGCGCCACTCTCGCCTCGAGCTGGCATAGGGGATCAGTGACTGAATGCTGGATCTCCTTATACACCACAGCCCGGACCCTTCGCAGGATGACAAGTGGCCCTCCTCCAGCCATGCTTGCACAGGGGGGATGATCCCCATCCCCTGCAGTGCTTCCACCCAAAGGTGGCACAGGACCAATGGAGGAGGGGGTCCCGGGCTGGGTACCGGACCTGCTGGTGCCAGGTGCAATCGCCAGCTGAGGTGGGACAGGTAGGTCCGCTGGGACTGGCCTTCCCATACGTTCTGTGTTTAGGTGTATTTAATGACAACAACAGCATTCCAAATTAGTTGTAACAGCATGCAGTAATATTCCCATTAACCCAACACATCAGAGTTCCAACAGTTGAACAGCAAGCATAACACATGCATATATTGAACAACAGTGGACATTCCGACAGCATGCAGGAATGATTGGTGGCAACAGGCCACCAAGATTGTGATGTTTGAACAGGCCGTAGGCTGTAAAAAGATACCTCCATTAACAAGTTATATGAACTTATAGTTTACACTACATTCCTATTGACTGCAGGTATATATCCACTACATGTATTATTACACTAGTCAATATCCAGTACATTGTGGGATGTGTTTTGCTAGTTAATTATATACCTGACCAGTATCTAATATACAAACTGTCCAGGATGCAGATGTTACTGCTCTGTATTTATATATTTTATTTATATTCATATGTCTACATATCTGGATGTGTTCAGGTGACATTATCAGTTATATTTTAACAGCCCCCTACATTTTTAGCAGCACACTGACATTTCCGGTGCACACAGTTACAACCTACTCATGTGTCAGATTTACCTATACATGCCAGGCTTGTAACTACAGTTGGGGACTGTATATATGCTTAAGAGATACTGCCACTCCCTTCGTACTCTTTCTATGGGCCTACCCAAGTGTGGGTTGACAGCGCTTAATACAACACTACTATTTCTATACTGCAAGAGTACAGCTACATTTCAAAGACAGTGACACAGACACATTACAGGTGTTATACCATTATTAATTACATTACACACTTTTCTAGTGGCTCTCTCATTTATTTGTTATTATAGTGCATGCAGACATCTTATTCAGGATGTATTATACCTTCATTTAGGGTTTACAACACTCTTTTTCTGGCTCTCTCACTTATTCTATATAACAATACATGCAGGGAAATAATTCAGGACTTATTATACCTTTATTAGTGGGTTACAACACTCTTTTTCAGGCTGTCTCACTTATTTTACATAACAGCTCATGCAGAGAGGTTATTCAACCCTTATTATACCTTTATTATTGGGCTGAGACACTTTTAGCCAGGCTCTCTCACTTATTTTATAAAACAGTACATGCAGACAAATTACTAACCTGCCTGGTGGCGCAGCCTTAGCATCCTATCTGCACAGGCTTGCTGATTCACAACACAGACACCTGCAGCTGTGAAGTAAATGAAGTGATATTGAGACATATACCTATCCATACTATCTACTACACTAGCAATTTGTACATACTTCAGTCTATGGCTACCTACTCAGTAGTGGGGCATTTTGCATCTCACGGGCCTCCTGTATCCATTGGTTCAGTAGGTCCTGCTTGCATCTCTTCAGGTCTGCATGGTGATGTCTGACCTGCTCACCAGTCCGAGGGAAGCCTGTGGCACTGGTGAGTTCATGTGCAAGACGTTTCCAGGCCTCCGCTTTGTATTCCATGCCCTGGAACTGGCCCTGCAGGAGTCTAGCATCCTGATGATGGACGAGGAGCCAAACCATCAGTTTTGACTCCTCAATGCCCCACCGTTGCACTCGGAAGTGAGAGCCCTCTCCGACACCAGCCATTGCTGCCTGCAGAAGGGAGCTGCAACCAGTTATGGCAAGTATTTTCACCTATGGAGCTTATATATGCCTCATTTAGTGCACTTATTTGTGATTGGCCAGATTTGAAAGTTCTCAACTGAGTGCACACCTGCTTAGCACTGGGAAATTTGATTCATATGTATATGTGCGTTGACAGTCCATGAACATCAAATGCTGTCATGGCTTAGTGAATTATTACTGTGATTATGGTGCACACTATCCCGGGTTTGAGACCTGTCATTGCTTTTTTATTTTACTACTGGCCTGGCCAGTAGGGGTGTGGCTGTGTTTAGCTGACTTTGCTCAACTTTGCCCAACGTTGCTCGACATTGCTCTACATTGCCCGATGTTGCCCTACGTTGCCCAACGTTGCGCTAGTTAGCACGGTGTGCACCTCCGCGCAAACATGTTTGGTTTTTGCTAGTTGGTGTGATGCGTAGCTCTGTGGAAAGCGATTGCGCTAGTTAAAGCAGTACTTAGCTATGGGCAATTATATTGCGCTAGTTAAAGCAGTGCTTAGCTATGGGCAATTATTCTTAAATGTGCTTAATTCTGGTAAATGTTGCTTAGCAGTGCTTCACATTGCTTAAGATAGGTTACTTATGCATTCATTACTATGCATGAACGTTTCACTTTCTTATATATATTTATAATATTGTTCACTACTACATAGGCCATTTTGATGCATTTTAATATGATTTAAAAGGTAAATGTCAGGATTTATTTTTATGCACGGATTTCTTACTGAAAAAGGAGAGGGGAGTGGTGGGACTCGAACCGGGAATACCTTCTCTTTGTGCGAAGGCTCTACCACTACACTATTGATATTTGGCTTAATTTGCATATAGGTGGTTTATTATCCTCTTCGATGACTAAACTGCTACCTGTAGCTAAGCAATGGGCACACTCATGCACACACATGCAAATACGGGCAGCTATATGGTGAATAATAAAAAAAAATTGTTTTACATTTTATTTCATTTATACAGGGCTTTTTAATGTGGGGGAGTGTAGTGTTGGCGGTATACACATTTGAGCAGACTCGCTCATATCTGCTGACATTTCAGAGTTAGGCACTTGCAGGGGCGTGGATATTTGGACTGCTAGGCAGTCTGACACGCCCCCTGCACTCCTACATGCTCCGTGTTAGCCTGGGAGTTGATTCAGCACTCCCTCATGCATATGCATGATGCACTGACGTCTAACTCTTAGATGGCAGTCTCTGAGTAGGACTTCATTCATCCTACATGGAGGATTACTGAATCCCCCCTATGTTTCTATTCCATTTGTTAATATCCACTTTCCATAGCTCTTCCCATCTTGCCAGGACCAGATTGGCATAACTATTTGCGCATGGATTTCAGTTTAATCCACTGTGGTCTGTTTACTTTCATGCAAATGTGTTTAAGCCTGTTGCACTATGGGAATAAAGAGTAAAGACAGACTTAAGGCAATACTGTTAAACAGTTAATGTAACAGTTCTCAGATTGCTGGATGTAATAAAGTAGGAGTTTCTATGTAGCAGGTTGAGGTAATTACCTTTTTGTAGACTGATAGTTATGCATAACGTCATGGGTTTGATTACAGCTGTAGGCCAATTTATTATTTCATATTCTTAAATGTTTAACTGCAAATGTCTATTTTTCTCCATATACAACATTTCATTAACATGCCATTTGAACAGTGCAGCAAGACATCATTTGCAAAAACATTGCAGCCCCAGCATGGAGACATATTAAGCCAACTGTATCCTGCTTATGTTTTCATGTTTGTTGCACTCTCCTACCCCTTATTTGTCCCTGCAGTAAGCACTGTATTGTACAGAGCATGGCAGATAAATGATGATTTAATAAGTAACACACCATACAGATGTCCCTGCATGTCACCCAAAACATATTGTTGCTGTTCTTCTCTGCTTCTGTCTCTATCTCTCTCTTTTCACCCATTCTGCTTCAAGTTTTCACTGTGCTTCAGTTGTGGTTTTTAAAAGTGATAGACTAGTAATTCCTTTGTCACATGATGAGCTAATGTTCACATATATAGATTGATTTTGACTAATTTCAAGGGTTCTAATCCAGCCATTAACTGTTACTGATTGTTTTTGGAACACTATTTTATGTGTACCTGTTGGCTACATATTGTTATGAGCCACATTATTCTTCTTCAGTCATAAGCTACTTTGTCTCTGCACAATGTCTGGCACCAGGCAACAAATGCAACTAAGGCTAAATAGAAGTACACAACTTATGGCAACATCTTGTGATTGTATTGCCTTCTGCTGCATTACTCAGTTGCACTTCACGCCACTGTACTTAGCTATGCTTATTCCTTTTAATGTTAGAGTTGGATACTGTGTTCAGTAGGGTAATGAAGGTGAATACATACATTCACATTTGCTGAAATCTGCTGTCAAATGTTAACTATAAGAAGTATGACTTCCTGTGTGGTGTGCTTAGATAATACTCAGGTATAAATGTTTTTTTCTTGGAATGGTCTAAAGGTTCAAATGCATGTGGATGAAAAAATGTTTCAGAATGTTTTGCCTGAATTCTGTGGTTATAAATGCTGGCTACATGTTTCCTCAACACATCATCATCCTCCTGGTATATTAATGTGCCTGCTCCTTATTGTGAAGCCTGTCTTGTACTAACCTTTGCAAAAAAAGCTGGCACAGAGCACCATAGAGTATTGATAATTCCCATTCTAAGTTCAACATTTCAGGATATGATTATGCATGCAATAATATTTTTCATCCATAGCTCAATTCAGCTTGGAAATACTGCACTTAAACAGTAAAATAAAAAATGAAATAATTACTGTTTTAGGTTGTACATCATTTGTATGTCTGTATTTACTTTTTCAACAAGTTATCTTGATTTCAGACCAGTGTTAACTCAGTTGATTTAGTTAGTTAATATATGTCTGCTCTACAGTGTTTACACTTGCAACTGTGTTACACATTTGCATAACCTAGTCTCACATACTCCATTACTGTTACTCTGCAATACACTGCTATGTACGACTTGCATGTTTGTCTTGTCAATGCACATTGTGCAAGTATGAGACAATACATATGTGCAATCATCCCAGAATGAAGTGGCAGGAAAGTTTGATTGAAAATCCACTGGTTTACCACAGAGAATGTTTATGGCATTTCATAATGCGAAGCATGTCAATGTTCCTCACAGTAACATAGTGTACATGAAGGGCAGTATCTAAATGTTAGTAGAGAAGTATGTAATTACACTGGAGAGTCATAGTGATATGATATTGCCCTGTGCACACATATGCATCTGTTGCATAACCTATGATGCACAGTACCATCTGTTCAAAACACTGGATTTTCAAGATGTGCAAACGTGCTTTTTCACATCCTTAAATTCAATCTTTTCTTGTGGTGCTTGTGAATAATAATGTGCTCTTTAGATTGTGCACCTAGATTAGTAGGAGGTTTGATACTCAACATGGCAAAATTATGTGTGTGTGTGTGTGTGTGTGTGTGTGTGTGTGTGTGTGTGTGTGTGTGTGTGTGTGTGTAAAATGGTTGCTGCTGTATCTACTTCCTGTGAGGAGAATGCATTTAACTCTGCACACAGCTCCCTTGTTTTACTTTTTAAATGAACTTCCTCTTTGAAACACACTGATGAGGTCATCCTGACAAAAGTGCACTTTCTTTCCCCTTAAGAGTCAGGCTTCCCCTGTGGTGCTCACAACTAATATTGTATAACTGGATAAGTAGAAGGTTTGATACTCAATAATGGAAACGTGTGTGTGTGTGTGTGTGTGTGTGTGTGTGTGTGTGTGTGTGTGTGTGTGTGTGTGTGTGTGTGTGTGTCTTAGTAAGAAGAATACGTTTAACTCTGCACACAGATCTCTTATCTCACTTTTTACAGAAATATCCTCTCTGAAACACAATGATGAGGTAATTGTGACAAAAGTCAGACTGCTCCTGTGGTGCTTGTGACTAATACTGTGCTCTGTAGATTGTGTAATTAGATAGATAGGATGTTCAAGGCTCATTATAGGAAACTTTTGTGTGTGTGTGTGTGTGTGTGTGTGTGTGTGTGTGTGTGTGTGTGTGTGTGTGTGTGTGTGTGTGTGTGTGTGTGTGTTTGGGGTTATTTAGAGTTAGATGAGCATGTCCTTCAACACAGTTGTGTTCAATCTATTTTTATAATGGAGACATGTTTTAAACTGGTAGATAATTCTACCACCCCCTTATCCCACCTTTCACAATCACAACCTCTTTGCAACACAAGAGTGTAGCTAGGCATACTCTTTGTACTCTACTAAATACATTTTTTATTTATTACTTAGAGAAACCATGGCTTTTTTAGGCCATACTGTGTCCACAACTGTCTAAATTAATGCCTCTGATAAGAGTTTTAAGGATTGAAAAGTATCTATTGAATGGTTTTAGAAGGAAAGTGATGCAAAGATTTGTTAATTGCTGGAGAGGGGGACAGCTACATTTTTTAAAAGACAGGTGAGTTAGAGGGCAGCAGTAAGAGCATACAATTACAAAATGATATTCCCTGGCTACACCCCTGGGGCTGCACACTGATGAGGTCATGCTTCTAAAGTGAACTGTCATACTTTAAAGATCAGACATCTGTGGTGCTTGTGTTTCTTACATTACTCTCTAGAATGTGTGAATAGATAGGTATGAAGTTTGAATGCAGAAGTGCTCAACTTGTGTGTGTGTGTGTGTGTGTGTGTGTGTGTGTGTGTGTGTGTGTGTGTGTGTGAGAGAGAGAGATGGTAAATTAATTCAGGATTGGTTTATACACATTGACAGTGGCAAATGTTACAACCCCAGATGGCTGTAAAAATAATTTTACCAGACACATCTCCTTGGGAATAAACTGCTGATGCCTTATTTGTACTCAATATTCCCCTGTGGCACTGGCTGATGATAATGTGCTGTATAAATTGTGTAACTAGATAAGTAGAGGTTCAAGTCTATCCCTGCTTAAATAGTGTGACTGCCACCTCACAACCACCTTTATATACATTTTCACTTATGAGATAGAGTTACAGTGGCACAGACATTCCTAGGGAAAATAAACTTTTGGCCACACAACAAAGAAATAATGCTACCCTAAGTGCAGTATCTGGAGTGTGAATTCTCCTGTGGTCCGTGACTTTGATAATGTGCTTTGTACATTGTGTAACTACATATGTAGGATATTTGAGGAGAGCTCAGAGTGTGTCTTCACCCTCATACTGTGTAGACTACTCTTCAAATACATATATGATATGCAGCTTTACAGTGTTATTGCGCATTTCAACAACTTTTTAGCATAAAGATCCAGCTAATAAACAGTAGCAATATCATCCATTCAACTATGCACTGTCCCAGTTGTACTGCAACATGTCATGTGGCACTTGCAACTCAGGCACTAATCTGTAGCTTGTGATCTTAGGTAGTTAGTTCAAATCCAGCCATTACTATTCAAACTATGGTGTGTTAGTCTTATTATGACTGTACATGTTACTAATATTGTTATCTAGCATATGGGATGTGTACATGGATAGCTGTTGATTTCCCTTACAAAAAGCTATGATAATTGCTCATATAACAATGCTTTTACTCAGAGTAATGTTGACATGTGATTATGTTTTCCTTACATAAAGTATGTAGTAAGCATTATTCTCTGGCATGAGGGAATGAGACAGCATTCTGTTTGTTGTTGCTTTAATACAGCAATTACAGACACTCATACCCCTTGCAGCAATAACATGATGTAAGGCCTTAGCATGCCAACACATCTCACAATTGTGGTGACACTTTTACTGTGGTGCATTCATTTTTGTAACATTGCATATTTTCTGTAGTCATACGCTCTGGTGTTCAAAATCCACATTCAATAACTGATATCATTGTGTGGTCTTATACTCTAATACATGAATGGCATCTGCCAGAGTTACATTGTGTACATTTGCAGTGGGAGAGGTCTCCCCCAACCCTTTTATCTTAAAGTGATTGTTTACAACACATACATATGATATAATAAGTTAGCATAGGTGAAGTGTCACACTTGTGTTAAGACTTCCACTGTGGTACTTCTTCCACATGTCATTATTTGGTAAAGTCACATAGCTTGCTGTTCAATTCCTGAAAGGGCAACATTATATGAATGTAATGATGTTAAACAAACACCATTGCATTTAGGTATTCTTATCCATTTTTATGTTAGATGATGATATATCATCACAGGTTGTGACGGCAAGGCAGTGAAATGGTTATCTGGGGCACATCATGCTGTGAGTGCTCCTCTGACATGTGCATTGATTACTGGCTTGTATACATACTTACACAGATAGACTGTTGTTCAGTTCTGTGACAGTGTCTGCACTGTACAATGGAAACAGCTTCCTTGTCAAAGAACCATTGATATTGTACAGCTGGCTCCCTATTACTCTGTCGCAGATGCAGGTTGTTGAATGCATCTTTGTCAAACTGAAAAGTGCAAAAAGATAAAATAGCAAAGCGGCTTTTCAGCAAATTCTTTCCCAGAGAAAGAATTCTCTTGGCCGCTTTCGCTACTTTGCCATTTTTGGCACTGTAGTGCGATCTCGGAGTTGGTATATTTAAGTAGGGAGTGTGGGGGGTGCAGCCCCCCATGTTGGGGTGTGTGGGGGAGAAGCCCCCCACATTATGTAATGTTTTACAGTTTTTTTTCGGAACAGCGATTTTTTTCCCTTGGAAAAAAATCTCTGTTCTGAGGTTTCACTTACATGGGGTTGATTATGTGTCGTTTGCTCTTCTGAGCGTGCGATATCATAATATAGACCCGTACAGCTTACTTTTGTGTGAATAGTAACATATGTAATTTCTTTTCAGCATTCTGACTAAATCTGGTCGCTCATATTATATTTGTAACTCCTGTCTTACTGCACACATTGATTTCAGTTATTGGTAACAGCCTCCACTGATATCAGCTGTGGCACATGCAATCAATACGGAGGACTGTAGATAGCTTAGTATCATAGGTGGGGGTTTGAATCTTGTAACATTTGTCTGTCAGACAACTGTGTCACTTGGCAGTGGTTTACACACAGACAATAGTTATGGCATGGTCACAAGGCCACCTTGTTTTAGGCCTTGTCCTCCATACCCCTTATGATATGTAAGTGCAATAAGCTTTCAATGGTGTTCTTTATGACATAACTGATAATTGTATTTCTGAGGTCTCCATGATTGGTAAGCATCACACTGACATCTGTCCTGGCATGTGTTTGCAAATGACATGGTGCAAATGTTTATTATGTCAGTCATTTCTCACAGGCATTACCTATTTCCTAAATAATTAAGCTCTGCATTGCATGCCTTCATCCAGACATTTCTTTATTACTACAATTGTTTTCATCACACTATACAGCTTAATGGTAGATGAGGGCTTCCATAAACATGTTTTCCTGGATGGCATGCTGCCAGATCATCAGACACTGTGACTGGTCCTCTGTTACAACACTTTAATGTATGTTGTTGCTGTTGAATTGCTGTTATGTCACTGTCTCCTATAAGTCAATGAGAGCATGCCCAGTATAACAATATCTGGGATGTTTGCAAATTACCAATGGAAAACTTAAAATCATGAAATGTCATCTGATCTGTGCTGTCATTTCTCACTAATGTATGCTGTGTGTTATTATATTACCATTAGCATTTATATGACTAGACAACACTCGCTTGTCAATTATGTATTTATAGGTGATAAACACCTTTCCTATGGGGGCCAGTAACAGTTATTTGCAAAAGTATATCCCTTTCTGATATACATGACACTACAGCTGTAAGGTTAATTTGTTCTTGTGTATATATGCTGAGGTGGAGAATACAGCCTTTGTGTCGGTTTGCATACATAAATTCTCTGTATATACGTCTCATATGCAATAACTGCAGTATATGCATTCATCTCATAGTGTATCCTCTATCTTTTGCTAACTGCTATCTCAACTCAACATTTTATGTATATCACATTTAAACTCCCCTTTGTTACACTGCGGCTTTATATCCCTATCACATCCTTTGTTAGCATGTGCTTTATTTATGTGTATAACATTGGTATTGTAACTGACATTAATTATCATTACATAAATATTACAAGATTTATGTTAGAAATGTTTCTTCAACATTTCAGCACATTTGCCTGGAGTTATATGAGTACACTCTACCCATTTCCCCTTCTCTGTTATTTACTTATGCAGTATAAACCATTATTATTTGTGTACAATCCCCCATTTCACTTCCCCCTCCTTCAGAATTCTTACACTGTACTCGCTGTTAATATTTCAGGGCTACAGTGTGTGCTTGAATCTTAGTTTTGCCTGAAGCCAAGCTGTTTTGTTTGCACTCTATGTTTGTGCATGCAGGCATCTTTCCATGGCTGCGAACACTATTGCTGGCAAGGAAAAGGTCCTTGCAAATGTGTAGGAGTGATGAACAGCATGCATATTCGATTAGTGCTGCTGCTCATTACACTAACACTCTTAAATCATGTAGGCTTAGTGTGAAGCCAATGTGACTGTTAATGAATCCCAGGGAATATTATTATGTAAATCCATGGGGAAATATACCAGAAGAAGTGATTAAAGCCATTAAAGTAAGGAAAAAAAGTGCTGTACCAAGATAGCAGACTGTCAGGATTTCCTATGGAGACTAGCAATAAATAAATTACTAGTAAAGGGGATACGTCATATAAAAGAAAGCTGAAAGAGTGTGTTTATTTTGTAGGGAGGAAGAAAAACAAAGCATGTGTCTTTGAAATGTGATAGAGTGGTGAGACTCTGAGAAAAGTTGTGTGAAGAAAAAATTGAGAATATTAATGACAAATAATGTAGATATTCTTTTGTATGAATAAGAGGAAAGAATATTTGTGAAGGGTAAACAAGAATTTATTTCATATAATAAGACTGAATGAAATTTTGCTTAATGGGAAATGGATTTTGGCATATATATTGCAAAAATGTAGATTATGGTTGTGGAAGAATGAGTGGGAGCCAATTATAGAAGAAAAATAATGAGGATGTTATAAGAAAATATGTAAATAATGTTTTTTATGTTGCATTCAAGGACTCCTGTTATTTTCGATAAGTGCCAACAGGATCTTTTTACATCCACCTAAGCTATCCCCAACTCAGGCAGATCCAAAGGACAGGTGCTTATTTATATCCCATCTAGGTAGCAGAGTACAGTAGTCATACTGACTGAATGCTTGAAGAAGTGTTACTGTTTTAAATACCTTTAGTTGTGATCATCAATGGATTATTGCATGTACTGAAGAAGGGGCTATCCAAAGACAAATCAATTCCTGGTGTCAGCACGATAGAACTGGTCTCTTCTTGATTCCTTCCAGCAGGTTAATGTCAATTTCCTTGTATAGCCTCCAGAACCACTAATTCCTTAAGGTCTGGATTTACTTGGGCCTTGTAGAGTGGAAGCATTACCTCTTTGTTTCAGAAGCATGCCCTCTTGAGGATGTACTCCAAAATTTCTATTGCTGCTGCTGATGCTTCCACTGCTCTTTAACTCCGATCCTGGTGATCCTTTTCAGGTGCGATCAGCATCCTAAAATCTTTCTCATGCTCTGCTGCTATCGCTTCCACTTCCCCCAGCTCATGTTTTGTATCCAGGCTAGTGTAGCCTAAGTGCACTGCTACATCACCTGCAACTTTTGATCAGCTTTTACAAATGCCTCTAATAGGTTTAGGTAAGAGTTGGGAGCTTTGTAAGTCATAGAGGGCAACCTGTGCCTAGCTAGTACATGGTAGGAAACATTGCCTATGGAGGCCTGGATGTGGATGAATTCCAGGACATTATCCTTTTTAACCAACCTAGAGCTGTATTTTCTGCTAACATAGATTGAGATACCTCCACTTTTAGCCCCTGTCTGTGCCACTTTTGCTTTAAATGTCGTGGAAGGTACTGTAGCCTTCTACTGCCAGAGTACTTTCTGTGGCTTTAAACCAAGTCTCAGTAAGAGCACAGCTACTTACATTCTCCAGAGTTATGACAGCTTGAAGGGTGCAGAGTTTCTCATTTAGGCTCCTAACATTTAGCAGTAATATCTTAAGGTTGCTTTGAGTATTTTTTGCTATATTGGTAGTTTTATAATCTTGACAGTGCCTAAAAGGGCTGTAAGGGGATGGATAAAGTTTTAGCCAATATTCAAAAGCCCAGTGGGGACAGGTGCAGACCATCCCTGGCAAAGCAAAGTGGTCTGTTAACCATGTCCTGCCATGCTGATAGATACTGGATTCCTCTGGAGCGACATCATAAACTAAGCCAATTATTAAAATCAATCATTTTCTGTTACACTGTGCATCATCCTTTGTGAAGGTAGAATGCTGCTCAATGCAGTTTATGTACTTGTCTGTGAGACATATTCAGAGGGATCCATAATGGCTCTTTTCATATCATCTAGAAAGGTACGCCTCAGGTCTTTTGCACCCACATGGACTATGATAGTGCATGATATTGTGGATTCTTGCTCCAGATATGCTACTAGCCATCGTCT
Source organism: Protopterus annectens (assembly GCF_019279795.1). Classification (NCBI taxonomy): domain Eukaryota; kingdom Metazoa; phylum Chordata; order Ceratodontiformes; family Protopteridae; genus Protopterus; species Protopterus annectens. The sequence goes on from NC_056737.1 coordinate 1,631,342,453, forward strand.
TCTCCTTGTCCAGCCTAGTGAGAACAGTCATGCAATAGAGTCCCCTTCAACATGAATTCAAGGTAATGTATTTGACTGCCTTATGGGCTTTGTTCTCACATGTTGTATAGCCAGGTTGGAGTTCTGGAATCTATTTTTTTAATACTTTGGTTGCTCATGGCTGTTTAAGGCTATATACAGCTTTAATGGCACACACTAGCTCTGTTGTCTCTAACACACTGTCATAAATGTGGTGGCAAGCATATCAGAAATAATCTGTAGATCAGAATCTGTTGCATTATGGCAATGTGACAGACATTTTCACCGGCTTGCTGTATCATTTGGTGAATCTGATGCATTTTGTTTTGCAGTGCACCCCTGCTTTTATGCATGCACACCTGGAGCTAGCTCTTCATTTACATACTCATTGTCTATGTACGCTTGTACAACTGTGCTTCACACATTTGGCCATCATCTATGGTTGTTCACAAATTATGCTACAGCTTTACTTGCCACTTTAATTTTATTTGTTTTATTTGTATCTGTTTTCCAGGGTAGAACACTGATCTCCATCAACCTTTTTCAGACTTGGCTCGGGAGTTGTGTCTGGTTAAGTGAATTGCTCAAAGTAATGCAGTTAGGCAGTGAAGGCTGAGGAAATCAAACTTTGCACCACTGGACGATTGGAATCTTTACAAGCTTTATGCACTGTTCACTGTTTCCTTTAGTTTATAAAAAGGCATACTTTCTGTTATATATACTCTGCACATTTTCTTTTGTCCTGGTCCCCTTCAGTAAAACACATCACACCGAATGATGTTTGATGACCTTTCCAAATATTATTAATTACAACTGAACATAGAACAGCTGATTTTAATCACAGCATAAACATCTCTGTAATGTTAATCAGGACAGCGTGACTTTACTCATCCTGACCCAGTAAGCAGCATCCATACCTCTACTCACTTACTTTACTTATGAAGCAGCATCCAACAACTCACTTCATATACCATCTATTGAATTACACCTCCCACCAAGTCCTTTACTTATGAAGCAGCGTCCAACAACTCACTTCATATACCATTTAGTGAATTACCCCTCAAACCAAATAATCAGTGTCCTTACCTCTTCTCACTTATATTTACCACTTATTGTCTCCAACTGCTCACTTTCCTTTCCCAACTTATTGAAGTGAACATCCACACACCAGAGGGGGAACAGAAGAGGGTAAACCTGTCCTTCTTCTCCACCCACCAGCCTGACCAGGCTGTTCCCCTTCACTCTTACCAAAATTTCCAGCAAACTAACCACCCCTAAAAAGAGGGACTAAGCCAAACATCATTCGGTATACCTATCCACTGTAGACCAAACTGGATCCCCGTCGACCAAAACCCTGTCATATAAGTAGCAAAAACACTAGCTGACTAAATGGTTAAAATAATCTAATGACACCTCTCCAGTACTAAATAACCATAGGTTTGTATAACTGCTGTTACATTAAGTAAATTCTCATTTACTCTGACTACCAGTATTAATGCCATAATGACCCCCAGAACATTACTTGCCAAAGGCGACTCCAAAAAATTAAACCCAGAGTGACTCAAAACCCTGCAAGGTAAATTACCTACCATCATGCCTAACTGGACCCCCCCCCCCAATATATACAGCAACTGAGATTTCCTTTCCAAAATCAGTTGAAAAACAATCCTCCCATCATACCATCTATGCAGTATAAGCAGAAAAACAGAATGAGCAGCCTAGCATTTGCTGACCAACCCACCTTCTGAATGATTAAAGTACATCCATAATAAATGTGAAACAAACTGTAATGTTATGAACCTCCATTTTGCAACACCAACCCTGCTACAAAACCTGTCTGGACAATCGCCAAAGTCTGTCAAACTTCCCAGCTATAAACCTGCCCCAACCCTTCAAACCAATGAACCACCAACCAAGATTTAGTAAGTTCAGCTAACCTTGTCACCTGTGCAACCACATTACTTGTGGCTAAATCCTCCTTAACCAGCTGAACCGGCTTACCTTGCTCCCACCTGAACAAATTACTAATACTTTCCCACCAAAATTCTTCTCATAGACTGCTATAATGTACATTAAACCAGTCTAACAAAATGCCCTACCATATGCTTCACTTATAAAAGTTGGTCCAAACTCCTGCTGCAAACCATTAACCTTAAGGTAACTTGACCACCTATGGCAAATAAACCACACAACCCATACACCTGACATAGCAAGCAATTGAAAGTGAGCCCTAATTCCCAACACTCCCAGTAACCTAAGTCAAATTAAACTAAAACTGCAAATCAACATCCCCTGCAATTGTTCCTCCATCCTGCTGCCCAACAAATCCCAAACAACCCCAAAATTATGCCCCCAACCCCTCCCCTAACATTTGTAAACTAATGCAAGTGTTACAGATAAGGGATGTCTGCAAGTAAATTGACCATTTTGGCACAGGAAAATAATATGCTGATAAATACATCAAAAACTAAGAATATGAGATTTGGGAGACATAAACTGAAAGGTGAATATTTAATACAGCCCACAGTGATTGAAACTGTAGACTCATTTAAGGACCCGGGTATATGGGTAGATTCAGCTATGAATTTTTCTTATCATATCGACCAATTGGTTAATAATAGTTTTACCACTATAGGATGTATAAAAAGATTTATAAAGTCTAGGAAATTAAAATGATGAAGTCATTGTTTGTTAGTTACACTAGACCCAAATTTGAGTATGGAATAACAGCATGGAAACCCTATAAGAAGACAAGCATTAGTAAACTAGAAAGAGTAAAGCGGAAATATACCAAGGGCATCCATGGATGTGAAAGTCTAAGTTATGAAAGACTAAAATATCTGAACTTGTACAGTGTCTCTTACAGATATCTAAGAGGAGATCTTATTCAGGTATATAGAGTATTTAGGGACAATTACCTATGGGAATGTTTGGGGTTATCAAAGAGTACTAAAATAAGAGCTGAACTTGGCTAGATTGTATAAGCCTAACAGCCCTTAACCTAGTAACTTCCTATGATCCTGTGGTTGTTGCAAATCCACACCATTAGTGGGAACCCCTTACTCTCCAGAACAACCTCTAACCCTGCTTTACTCTGTCCTCAACATACCTCTTCCTCACTTGCCCTACAGTAACCCAACTGCACCAACTCTGGTGTGCCTTAATGAATACCGAATAAAGGAAAATGACCTGAAACCATGTTACTCACCACTACAGCAACCAAACCTCCACCCCAGAAAACCCCATTACCTTTGACTTCCACATCCTTAAGCCATTAAGTGTTACACTTTGCACCCCCCATCTGTGATCTCATTGAGCACCACTGCAGTGACCGTCACATCCACAGTAACAGCCTTCATCCCTTTCAGGCCTTCTTCCTTCAGGTCACAGACCAATGGCCCTGTTGTGGTTCCCACCTGCAAAATAAAGTAAAACTGTAAACTCTTAGCATACACATAAGTCAATAAATATTTGGTTAAGTGCTGATAGGGTCCACCCTGTTCATCAAATGCACATCCACTACATGAGCCACTGTCCACCCTTTTCATCAAATGCACATCTGCTACAGGAGCCCCCAACCTCTTTCCCAAGCGAGTGCACCTTAACAGTTATTCTGGCAATTATCACTCAGTCCCACTCCCTACCCTATGTATTAAGCTAACTATCAGGTCTGTGGACTCCACACTGCAAACCCTGCAAAGTTGAAGAATGGACCTAAAGTATGAAGTAACATTCCATCCATTCTAACCCTTCTGAACTATGACCATGTACAGCACTAGCTGCAATAGGGCACAGAAACCCTACCTCTCAACCTCTTTAAGAGAACCAAGGAACAAAGGTATAAATACAGTGGAACCAAGCCTAACAGCAAAGAGGAGTCACATCTCCCAATAACCACCCCACCATCTGAAAATTACTGTAAGAAAGGTTTCAGACCTACCATTAAAGGAACCTGGGCATCATATTAGTACTGAAGTGACTGAATTACTCAATGATTTCCCCCAGAAACCAGAAAGTTTATGAACAGTCCAAACTTATGAAGCAAAATCTGCACAATCTGAAGAAATCTAGACCGTGTATATACATGCTGTGTATCCACTGCTCATGATTCATTTCCTGTTTAAACATGAATTCTATGAACAGCTTAAATTGCTGCTTGTGACAATGTGGACACCTATTATCAAATGTCATGTGCAACTTAGCAGTTTAGGCCAGCTTGTCAATACCTCTAGCCCCTTAGTAAAGTCATTAAAGTACCTCATTTACCAGATGCCGAGACTGAAAGGGGACAACTTCACTCTACATCCCATATTTAATCTGCTGATTGCTCCCCAACCCCAAAACTCTCAGAAGGCCCACCACAAAGAAACATTGCAACAAATCTTCCCCAGCCACATGACTCGGACCCAGATATCTTAGCACCTTCAACAAGCAAAATAAAACTAAACATCTTTCACCTCTTTTAAAAGAAAACAGTATAACCAGCTCTGCAAATGCAACAAGCAACTCCAGCATTCACTGAAAAGTGCAGCAACATGGACAAGCAACCAGTAAGCCAAACATTTTCTTCTTTTTTTTTAATATAATAAACTAGCTACTCCACTATGATTGTAAATTCCAATCAGCGCAACAATCATACAAGGCAAACAAAAACGTGCGAACATTGGAATGCCGACTCAAAATGCACCTCCCTTATTAAGATAGCTAAGTCATTTCTGCATATGCTGATGAATTATCTGCAGGTGTATGAACCTAACCAAATGACAGTCATGTCTCACACCTATAAGGTGCAATAAGCCAGAAAACCACCATAAGTGAAAAGTGGACCAACCTTATAACCAAAGTACTAAGCCACATCTAAACCTACCCCCAGGTTAATCACATTTTCTTTAAAGGGCACTGCCCACCTAAGAACAATTTATAGACATTCTGTTGTTGTTGCTATTTGTCTGTATTCTTCTGGATCAATAAAATGCCTGTCGACTTTTCTAACTTGGTATAGCTAAAACAAATTTCTTTTTCTCACCTTTGGTTCCATTGTCATTCTTAATTCTAGCTTTGGAGAAAAGGGAATGTTGACAACAGGCAGCATTTCATGTCTGTCCATAAGAGTCATTGTCGCATTACACAAAGGAGCATGAACGGAAACCTCTAAGACTGCATGGCCAAAAAAAAAAAAAATAATAATAATACTGTATATACTGTGTCAGTTGTACAAATTATATACTATCGAGAAACAATAAATCCACAAGCACCAATACGAAATGCCAAAGAAATCCATAGTTAAGTAAGACAACGGTTACTGCCACACAGCGCATGCATGATGAACAACCTTCATGCAGAGTTCTCTATAGCCTGCAAAATCACTCAATCTCATCAGAACTACCCTAGAGGAAAGATGCCAAAAATAAAAAGCTTTTCAGCTGAGACGCTGCTCACTCTCTCTCTATTAATTTTTTTTTTTAATTTAATAAGAATGAGCTACCGCACTGCCACAACCATCCCCACCAGAAACACATGTTAAGAGGCCAGCTCAAACCTACATCTGGGCATTCTGTGAAGATCTGGGACAACCAAGAAGTACAAGGGGAACCGCACCAATGAACACAACTGCCAAACAGGTCCAGCTACAACGATCCATTGCTCACTGTCACTTACAAGCCTGCAAACCACCCATAACAGCCACTTCCAAACTCTGTGTATCCACAAAGACCCAAACCAAAACATGTTACTCACTTAAAGCCCACGGGGAAAAAACAAAAGTTAACCATCCTGTCTACCTCCCCGACTGCAAAAAACATCATATTACACCACCACTAATGCTACCGAACAGCAGACCATAACAAAAAAAAAAAATGACAAAGTGACTGCCCCACCGAATTGGGTCTACCTGAAAACACCGACACGTCAAAACACTGACAATGAGATAATCGACACCACAAAACCGAAAGTTCAAAAACACGAAACTTCACATGCCCGACAAACCACAATCCCGACAATCAACAAAACAAAACAAATACCTTTTCCGTAAAACACACACACAACACAAGCACACCAAAAACCTTACAAACCTACACTAAACCTTACATACACAACTATCTATGCACTAAGCTTAACCCAAACCCTAATCCTAAGGTCCGTCACTATCGTACACTCACCTAACCCCTGCCCTAACCCTAACTCATTTAACCCGCCCCTGACCCTAAAGTCTGTCATTATCGCACACTAACCTTACCCACACCCTAACCCTAATTCACTTAACCCACCCCTAACATTAAAGTCTGTCACTATCGCACACTTACTTACCTGCACCATGACCCTAACGTCCGTCACTATCACACACTTACCTTAACATGTCGGTGTTCTCAGCGTTGGGATTTTCAATTGTCGGTCATCTCCGTTGTCGATCTTCCGGTGTTGGTTATCTCTTCTCGGCATTGTCAGTGTTTGATGTTTTCAAGTAGACCCACCGAATTACATCTAACCGAACAACAAAACACTACACTACCCAGTCCATCACTGGGACGGACAAACTCATAAAATCCGTTCACCGAACTCACTAAAGAAGGATAAAGGAATCTACACTCCCTCACCTCGGCACCAGACTTTACCATATCTTACTCATTAAACTTAAGCAGCACCCAGAAAAGAAAGACAATGATTGATATAGATGACCATGCTCCCTCTCTCCCATGCACTACTGCTATCCCAGGCCTACCTGTCCACCGAATTACCTATAGGTCATCTTGGACATTATCTTGCTGTATAGCAAGTTCACACCAAAATGTGATTCTTTACCCGGCTGTTCTTGCCTAAGCCCCTTAAGCCTCTCCGCATCATTTACCTCATTTCCTCCCAATCAACTCTCCTTCCATTTAACCCTTTCATTCCACCACCCTCTTACCTCTCACTGATATATTTGTCTAACCCCCCTCCTGAAGATGTCCCTGGACAAATTAGTTTGTTGCCAAACCTCATTTATGATTGAAATCTAAGATCCTTAACAATCTTTGGTTCTGATTTCATTACATTACTATTAACCGTCAGTTCTACTGTACTCTGGATAGTACAGACATCAGTTAATTTTTAAGTTGCAGCAAGAAAGTTTGGCTTTAGTTATTCACAAATTCATAACATATGTACAGTAATCCAAATAGGTTACATTGCTATAAAAATGTAATGTGGCTTACATGACATTACATTGTTGGTAACTACATGTAAAGAACTATAATTCCTGAATCTTATTTATTAAGCAAATGTACTGACTGAGGTAAGAAGGATTGGCTATAGGGAGGCAAGCTGCTCCTTACCTAATGGTCCCTGTAACTGAAACAGGAAGCTAAGTGATAGCTGATGTTCTTTCTGATAATTTAGTGGTAGAACTTTAAAACATATCTTATTAACAGCAGCAGGTTTAAAGTTTACATAAATGGGTCTATGCTTGGCTGCGTTAAAAGGATTAAAATGAAATTCTTAAAACAGCACAGCAATGCTAATTCATTTAACTGTTGTAGAAGTTTATGCCTTCTATTTTGTGTTGTTGCTTTCACTTTGCGTCCTGTAGCACAGTATTCAACAGCATATCCATTATTGTGCAGAGTATCCAAATGTCATTTTCTTTTTTTCCAACATGTTTAAATTTCAGTTTCAAGGGATGATTTCCAACAAGAGTTTTAATTTAGTATTGAACTATTTTCTCTTTTTTTCCAACCAGTAGTTTAAAGTCATCTAAGGTAGGTTATTCCTGTTTCCATTTGATTTGTTACTGACAGAATATACTTTTGTTGTAATGTGCATTCAGCCTGACCTTCTGAATGCTTTTGGTCTCAAATTGCTTGCTAGGGATTTTTTATAATGGATGTATTGCCAAAGAGGAAAAAACATGAATGCAGACTATACAGGCTTTATTTGCAGATGTATACAAAACATTGAGATATATCACTGTCTAGACTTCTTTTATTTGTGTGTGTATTGCTACAAAAGTATTTTATTTGGCTGACTATTACAAGTGTTCTTTTACCTTAAGCTAGCCAAGTTATAATGGGATTATGACAGGAATAACATTCAAGAGATGACTCTCCTCCAAGATTGCTGTTTTTCAAACATATCTGATCATGAATCATGTTTGTCTTAAAGAAATATATTCTTTTCAATGTGGTTTAGCTTGCTACAGATACAGAGTTGATCTTTACTACTACTAATGGGCCAGCATACTGCAGAACGAATTGCAGGGTGATACATAACTGTTAGTGTCTTATTCAAAGTGTGCCCCTTAGTTTTCTTTTGCCTAAATTACATATGAAGGATAACAGTAGCACAACAGCAGCTCATGTTTTTTTTTTTTTTGGATCTAGCTAACATCATACCTGATGCTTAAAGAACAGAACAAAATCTGGTCATTTTAGTTGGGCTCACTGAACAAACCTGGATGTTCTAACACCATTCACTTCAAAGATTCTAGTATACACTCTTCTAGTATATACTGCCTTCCAAAGTTGTAAGATTGCAGTCCAAATAACGTATTGCTAATATTCTTTTTCAATCATACCATTCACTATCAAAATAGTTCTATCTATGTGACCATTCATTTGAGGTTAATGTGGACTTGTAGTAATATATTTACATCCCCTATCACACTCAAACCATTTGAACCCTTTGCTCGTATACTGTGTACCACTGTCTAGCTCAATGATGTCTGGCCTCTCTTGTCTTAAAAAAGATAGGTTTTAACAAACTTGGTAGAGTAAGAGTTGAATCTGTCAACTTGATAACTTCAGGGTAAATGAAATAGTAAGTAAACATATATCCCTAGACTTCTCTTATAAAAAGTAATCATAGGAACCGTCTCAAGCAGTTTATTAAGTGTAATCTCTCGAAGCACGTCTCCAGACATATTTTTATTATGACCACTGCCTCTTTATAGGTTCATAGAGTCATAGGATGATACTAGGCTATTGACCTGGAGGCCCTTATAAGCCTAGCCAAGAATTTCACCCATGTTTCCTCAAAGTCAGCACCTGTTTCCCCTGTCCAGCAGGGTCACAGGTGGGATCCCAGGGGTATATTTTCTCTTTTCTTCCAGTCATACAGGTTCCTCTTAAAGAGGGCTAGAGAGGTACTCTGCTTGACATGGAGAGGGAGTCTTTTCCAGAAATGGTGGAGTCTTTGGGACACAAATCTATCCTGCCTACAAGTTCTATTCATGTCACAGACCAGGTTAAGCCCTTGTGTGTGGAGTTTGACTTACAGATATGCAGCAGCTCCATCAATGGTGGGTCTGAGATGGCCTTGTATTCCAGACACAGGTCACCTCTGAGCAGTCTGCACGAGACTGAGTAGAGGGACAGGACTTTTAGCCTATCTGTATAGGATAGGTGTTTGAGACCCTGGATTTTCCTGGTCAGGTATTTTTCCCTTTGAGAGGGCATTAAAGACCTGCTCCCTGGTGATGAGGGGAGGGAGACAGATGCTGGGGATGTTCTGGTTTACTGATGGGGAGACAGAGGATTGAAGTTATCACTGAACCTGTCAGCCAGCAGGTTGGCTATATCTATGGTGTTTGTGTATGTGGTGTTATTGACCACCAGTTCAGAACAGAGTTGGGTGTTACCTTTGAGACTGTGGAAATATGTGAAGAAGGCATTGTGATTGTCCTTAGTGGATGTGGCCAATTTGAACTCGGAGTTAACCTTAGAGGATTTCACTAGTGACCTTATTTGCTTGTTCAGACAATGGAGAGATTGCTTCCAAATTGGTACCTGCTCTTTCTTGGCCCTGGACAGCAATTTTTTCCTTTTATTATAAAGTTTGTTTATTGCTGCTGTCCACCAGACAGCTTTACTCTTACTTAATGAAGATGAGTTGGTCTTGTCAGGTATTGCTGAGTCCATACAGCTATGTAGGTGCTCATGTATTTTGTTGGTGTAGGGTTGGACATTAGTGCTAGTTCCAACTGAAGGGACCATGGCTGTGAGGCTGCTTATACCTACTCGGAGGAGATTGTAGTCAACTTTGGAAATGTTTTTGTTTGATCCTGACGGGGGGGGGGGGGTCAGGGGAGATGGCGACTTCAAAAGTGATCGCTTTATGGTTGAATCATACCAAGGAGTATGACACTGTAGGGGTGCTACAGTGGCTACTCATGTTGGTTAGGACCAGGTATAGGATATTTTCACCTCTCATAGGTGTATTGACCAACTGATCCAATGCATTGGCATTGATGAAATGGAAGAGTCTCTGGGCATGCATATGTGGGCTAGAATAGATCTTCCACTCTATGGTTGGGAAGTTAAAGTCACCCAGGATCAGGGTAGAGGGCTGAATCCTGATGGATTCAAGTAAGTCCCAATAGGTGGAGTGGGTGTCCTGAGTTGTGGTTCGGGGTCTGTAGCTAGCTGTGATTGAATAGGTGTTTTGTCAACAGTTAACTGCACTTAGAGTGTCTCCTGTGCGTCATACCGTTTGACCAGCCTGGAGGTGTGTATGTCTTTGATAAATATTCAAACTCCACCTCCTTTGGCTTTGTAGCCCTCCATTTGGGGTCTGAAAGTATGGTAGGATGAGTAACCTGATAAGGCTGGGGTGCTCTCCACAGCTCTAAACCAGGTGAGAAATGCTTGCAATGAATGCAGTTTCATGCTAATACTCCTAGCATTTTGCAGCATGACCTTTAAATTTCATTTAGAAGAATTTTTCATGTTGGCAATTTTGTGTTCATGAGTCATGACTTTGCCTAGGGAAGGGACTATGGGAGAGGCAAGAGCTTTTGCTAGGAGTCTGAAGCCTAGGGCAGACAGATGAAGGCCATATCTGACAAAGCATCATGGCCTGTCAATCGTGTCCTCCCAGGCTGTCAGGTACTGGATCCCCTTGGAATGACACCAGAAACTAAGCCAATTATTAAAGTCAATCATTTTATGTTTGTATTGAGGCATCATTCTGGGGGATGGTAGGATGTTGCTTAAGGCTAGGGACATACCTGCCTGGGACACATATTCAGTGAGCTCAACCCCATCTGTCTTCTTATAGTCCAGAGAGGTATGTCTCAAGTCATTGACACCAACATAGACTATGACAGAATCATAACAGTACCTGTTGTTAAGAGACTTGAGTGTGTGCGTGATATGGCGGATTCATGGCGGATTCTATCACCTGACAAGCAACTTACCGTGGCTTTCTCCTTGTCTTGCCTGGTGAGGGGCACATCTGTGTGTCTCATGATAGAGTCTCTTATGACTAGTATGTTGGGTTTGTGGCTGGGCCTTAGAGGCTGTGAGACACAGATGTGTGTACTATATGTGATGCTTGGTGCTGTGGGTTGTGATATGCATGTGTGTTTTTGCTTCAGAGGTCTCTTTTGTTTAGGTATGTTTTTGTTGTGAACTCCCACATATGTAGGAGTGCGTTGTACAGATGTGGGTGGTGTTAGAGGTGTGGTGTTCCTAGTGTTTGTGCAGACAACCTTCTAAGTGCCAGATGTACTGGCTTGTGACTGAGACAACAAGGATTATAGGTTCTTAATGTACTTGCATCTCTCACATGTTGTGTTCCTAGGTGGTAGTAGTATAGGGTTGTCTGTGTACATAAAGCAGTTACTACACTGTCTCAGGATGCCTATATCAACTAGACTAACAGGAGAAACCATAGAGAATTGTCTGTCCATGGTTATCAGAATCTGTGGAAGAGAGGTCAGAGATACTATCAGTGGGTACTATCTGAGGAGAGTACCTATAGGTGTGAGTAGGGCGGGATAAAATAATTAGATTTTTAGATAGTAGATTATACTGGGTTACAAAATAAATGTATTTTCTTATTCTCTCTTTTGTTAATATTCTTTAAATAAGTAATCTGCTGCTTTCTAAGCCATTTGTCTTATTTTTCATTAGTATATAATGGTTTAGCAGCTCTGCTGTTAGAGAATGGTTTGCATATCTGGACCTTTCAACTGAAGAAATCTGGATAAAGCCTAAAGTAAAGGGGGAACAAAGGCTCAGCAATAGAACAGATTTTAATTATTGCTCTTATAAAATTACAAACTTGCTTAAATAAAGGGATTTGTGTTAGCATGAATTTTCTGAAGGAAATAAGTCTGAAACTCAAATGTATGTCATTATTTAGTAACTAAATAAGGAAATGCATGGATATTTTTGAAGTGTTATATTTTTTTATGTAAAATGCTTCCTCCAACACGATTAACATATACTACAGCAAGTTTGAAACCTTAGGCAAAGGAACTATTTTACATCAAGAATATATAAAACAAAATAATATATTAATAAAAAAATAAGTAAATAAAACAACAATTTTACAGACAGCTCAATCTCTAAGTGCAATAATGCCATCCAAGATGTGTTGTTGTAAAAATAATGCCCTTCCATTGGTGTAAAGGCCTGAATCCACAGGTGTCAGGCCTCAGAATACCTGTGGGTGGATGTTATTTCCACAGTAATACACACCCTGTTGGGCTACATTGCTTGTTCAAGTCACGTAGTTAATGTGGCCATACCCAGCAATTTATAGGAAGTTTAAGGAGGTATGGATGTAAACTGGAAGCATATGTAAAAGGTGTTATAGGCTTGAGTGAGTTACAATCAAGGAATGCAGCAGAACATATTATAATTACATGAAGCAGCTGGCATAAACATTGCATTCTATATAACACATAGGACAGTGCTGATACAAAACCAACTTCATATCTAATGAACATATTCATGATCAAGGAATGCAGTATTAGATAATAGTGCTCCATGCAGTACCTGGCATAGCACATCATTCGCATTATATTTGCACTGTATAACTTATGTAGCATAAACAAATTCAAGGTCTAACAAAGATGCAACACGATGCAATTAGCAGTGTTGAAGTGTGGCTTATTGAAAATACATTATGACTGTTGTCGCTGTAGCATGTGCAAGTGTTAGTTTTTGTGAAGTACTTGTTAAGTTTAGTATTAATGCATGTTATAGTCATTTCACTTCTGAATTAAGCATAATGTGATTCTAAATTGCCAGGGGTAGTTTGCAAAATGTCCTGTCACTGGCTGAATTCCCAAAAGGAAGTCTAACTAATAAGACTGCTTTAGTGTGGGAAATCTCCAAGTTTGTATATGTGTACTCTGGTGTCTTGTAGGGGGGCCATATCCGAACTGTATAATTCTGTAGATAAGAACTCCTAATGATACTGTTGCTTTATTGATATTGAGAACTAGTATTTTATTGACAAGTTCACAGTGATGTAAATGGGAGTAAGCTAGTAGGGCAAAGTGACATATTACTTGCAGAATATGTATGTTACTTGATGAGTAGAGTCCCATAAGAGGCAATCCATATTTTAATTTTGACACAAATACCTTCTTAACTATAGCTGTTTTGACTAAAGAGGCAGGGAGGTGGGAGATTTTGTAGCATAGTTTCAGTTGTGCCTTAACTTTTGAAAGTGTGGCTTCTGTGAATAATCTGAAGAAGAGATGAGGGTCAACGACCAGTCCTAAGTATGTCTGGGTGTCTACAAAGGGAATGGGGTTCCATTGCAAATCTTTTATCAGCATGAAGACTACTTTAGAAAGGGTGTGGTACTGAACACCATTACACCAAATCTGGAGGACTTTACACTTATTTATACTATTATGATAAATTTAGCCAGGGCATTGTGGAACTTCCCCTACCTCTTATGATAGGTGCCATGCGATCTTTTACATCCAGTTGACCTACCACCAACTCAGGCAAATGGAACCTTTATTTAAGATCTCATCAAAAAGAGGATACAATCAGGAATGCAGCACCCCTTACACTACACTACATTATGAGCAGTTGATCCAAAACTTGGGGTGGGAACAGAACCCACAGCCTTCTAAATTAAAGGCAAGTGTGGTTCTTGTTGTACCACTAACACTGTAATACAGCAGAGATTCGGATTGGGTTTGAAATTATTTTGGCCATTGGGAGTATTGTTTTTTGGTAGAAGAAAGATAAATGTTTTAATATTTCTGAGAATATTCCTGTGGTAAGGGAGAAATTATAAATGAAGGTTAGAGGTTTGGAAATTTTATGGGTTGACATCTTCAAAAATGCAGGATGCAGAATGCTGAATTTGTCTCCTTTCTTTTTGCCAAGTTTCTTCAGTAGTATCCTAATATCATTGTCAGATATTTCCTTGTAGTCGAAAGTGGGACAAATAGATGCTAAGATATATATACAAAACATATTTTACAACTTGACTAAACGCTAAGTACAGACAAATAAAATTTCTCTATATATACAATAACTATAAAAGCCTATCATCTATGTAGAACCTCACGAGATTCAAGGTAGAGTGATTTTATGATAAAATTCCTTCCATAAAACCAGTTTCCAGCTTCCCTCGGATTTTAGTCCTTCCCAGGATAGGGCGATCTATCCTTCAATTTAGGGTGATATAGTATTTAACCAACAACATAAAGGCTGTTATTAAAAATAAGCGTAATGTCCACATGTCCAACGGAATGTGAAGAAGGCAAATTGCCAACAGAGACAGGATTTTTTTTTTTCATTTTTTTTTTTCTTTCTGAGGGAGGCAGGGCACACCATAATTTAGAGCACACTCAAAAAGCGTGGATGATATCTGATTTCATCTCATAGGGCAGGATTGGCAAAAATGGGTGGGACTTGTACATCATGTTGTTAGCAGAGCTGAGGGGTGTATCTGGCGTTATTCACAATCATAAGTTGGGTATGAACTTTTAATTAATATAATAGCTGGAAAAAATTTTTTTTTTTAATGCTAATATTTGATGGACTAGAGGCCGAGGGTCTTGTTTGTCAAAAAAGTTGGAATGGAAATGGATAGCGCACTTCTTTTTCTGATATTAATTTGTAGGAGTGAGAGATCATTTTCTTTTTTCGTTTTTTTCTTAAAAAGTACCTCTTACACAACTCTATTTGAGGATCGAATATCTATCTCTATCTAGTACTCTTGTTGCAGAGGTTATTTAATTGTCCATAGTTTGAGGTAGGTGGATGGCTTCGTTTTGCTTCTAATAGAAGAAATGTTCTCCAAGAAAAAAAAAAGAGGAAAAATTTTTTTTTTTTTGATCAGTGGAATTAGTGGAAGATTAATTCAGATTAATTTAATTTTAGGTTAAAGTTTTGTGTACACCTGATTGAGACCATAGATCATTTTGTATTTTTGTACTTTCTTTTGGCAATATGTATGCTAAGATATATTTCTGAGTTAATAAGGATGCTGGCATGTTATTGACTATTTTGCCTAACAGGGTTGATAGGATATAGTTTTTATTATCTGTTGCAAATTCTGTATTTTATACTAATAAACAGGAGGATTTGTGGGTGATTTGGCTAGTGAGTACTTTGATTGCCTTTCAAATATAGTTGGGGATCAAAGAAAGTGCATTTTGTTTGTTTCCAAGATAGGTTGATTTTGCTAACATTCTTTGTAGTCTGCAGTCTTTTTTAAGATTTAAGTAAACTTGATATAGCAGACTGTTGTTTTAACTGGACTTCCATTGTTTCCAAGTTTGGTCTCTTTGCTTCGTTAATCACCTTATCTGTTTTAGACAGCCATGGGCAGTGTTGTCCTTTGAATCTTCTTATTCTTATTGGTTTATTAAACCAGTTGAAGCTGGGAAAGCGCAAGTGTGTGTGTGTGTGTGTGTGTGTGTGTGTGTGTGTGTGTGTGTGTGTGTGTGTGTGTGTGTGTGTGTGTGTGTGTGTGTGTATGCGTGTGCGTGCATGTGTCTAGATGTATGTGTGTGTAGATATATATATATATATATATTAAATACTTTTGCATAAACATTACAAATAATATTCTAATGTATAATTTTTATAGTCTCATCATAATACTACTGTATTAAAAACACTTAGCAAAAGCTTATTTTGGTGAATTTCAGATGAGGATTCATAGAAGTGAAAAGATAACATTATCTTTCATTTGGCACTCAGACTAATGAACTGTAGGAAATTTTTGCCTTCCTCAGCTCAATTATCTATATAAAAACTCTGCTTAGACAAGCCTTCCATAGTATAACCGAGATTTGGCAACTAGTTCTTCAGTGAATAACAATGAAATGTATGATTGCTTATGTTGTAAGTGATGGTTTAATAAAGATGTTTCTTGTTTAGAAAAGAAGGGGCAGTAATTGAATAATTTATATACTGTTGCTTAGGTTATATGATATATAGCAATATATGTGAAGTATAATGTTTGTTAATGTTAATTTGTTAATACAGTTTGATTACTTTTGTATAAAGGTAAAATTGACTATGTCACAAGTGATAATTCAATAAAGGGGTGTTCAAAAAAAACAGTGAAATACTTTTGGGATTTTTTTAAACACTTCAGAATACTCTCTTGTTGAATCAAAACATTTGTCTACTTAACAGTTGCTTTAGAGAGGCTAATATTCTAGTATCGTGAATTATGATAAAGCTGCTAACAGTTTTGAAATAAAGCATTATTCATATTAAAATATATTTAATTTATGTTATTTCAGATATGAGTTCAATAATGTAAGTCATTCCAATATTTTGTTCACATAGCCAGCTTCAATAGGGTCACAAGTAACTTTACAGAGTACACTTGAATGGCTGTATTTTTGGGCCTATTTTTTAAGTCTAGTGTAGTTTTCATGGAGTTTGTATGACAGGCTGTTGTAATTTCAACAAATGGCTTTATAGACACAACTACTCAAAAATATATTTAGGCTATGTTTGTACAGATGCTCAGTTTACTAGATTTTGTCATGAATTGAATGGATGTGATCAATTAGATCTAAAATAATTTTTGTAGTTCACAGCAAATTAAACATAAACAGATCTGTAATTTGTAGTTTCTTACTCCTTCAGTTGCAAAAGTGCATTTAGATCCTTGTTTTCTTATTATTAACATAAACAAAATGCTTTCCTGTATGGTCTAGATGTAATAAGCGATATCATGGTGAAGTGGACATTTAGTGTAACATTATCATATCTAACAATATGTCTGGCAATATAAAGGCATCTACACTTATGTATGGTGAGCAAATGTTTATACTGTTTTACTGTTTCTGAAAGGTGTCAACATTGCTGGCATCTGTTGTATGCTAATTCAGCATGTTATTTATCCAGCAAGATAAGTGCTTTAATATGGTTGTAATTTTTTTAATATTTAATTGTGTTGCCAAGGATATATCTTTGTAATATTACTGTAATATCAGAAATAACCTTTGTCAAGTGGTAAAAGTGCAGAATAAGTAGAAAGTGAGTTATGTATTATAAATGATTACAAGTATAGTTTTCATTAACAACATGCATTTTAGAATTTAAAATGTGTTATGCTTTTATATTTGCAAAACCAGTTTCACTGCTGACTTATATATTAAGAGCATATTTCATGATACTGCACAATATAACTGTACTGACCCTCAGGGATGCATGCACTTCAGAGGACAGATGGGAAATAATTTTTAAGATGAAAAATAAATGCTGAGTAGGAGAAAAAAAATCAGTTTCCATACAGAACAGGTTAAAGTTTAATTACAGAATAAGATATTAAAATTGCCAAGTATTGAAAGGCCTTGGTTTCAGAGTTCACTGGTAGGTTGTACAACTGATATATACGCTTTTGTTTCAAGTTTGTGGCAAGCCATACACATGTGCATGAGTATGCAGCAGAAAGCACCCAAGTGGAACATGCACAGATATAGGAAAACTTCTATCGATAGTTACAACATAATATTAAAGGGACAGTCCCAGAGATTTTTTGTTTTGTTTCAGCCTTTGTTTACTTTTCAGATTTGCCTTTCTGAGCATGCTCACCTTTGGCTGAGGGGATGGGGAAGAGTGCCTGAAGGAAGTTTCAAAGATGCTAGCCAAATTCCATCTCAAATTGCAGTTGTACTGACAACAGCTCTCCCTGTGAGCCATTCATTAGTTTAATCTGTGCATTTTACCCATTGAGAAAAGTAGCCTTTCAAACATTTTATGACCTGACTGCTGCTGCTACTCTAGAAAGCACATCAGTAATACAAGGCTTTTAAAACATTAGTAAACAGAATTTTTGTTTCTTTCATTTCAGATTTTATTCTGTGGTGATTGTGAATCCTGTTCATCTACAACAATTTTATGACATGGCTTCTACCTATAGAAAGTATCTGAGTCAGGCAAACAATAGTGGAAGCCATATTTCTCTTTCTTTCATGTTTTACTGTATTCTGATTTTTGAATACTAGCCTGGTGTAGTGACTTTCTGACCTGCTACTAATTTCATAGAAAGCAAGTGTGTGACAGAAGGTTGGAGCATTAGTAGATATACTCTTCTGTTCCTTTTTAAGATTCTAATTTGATATGTGTTGATTTCTGAATACTACTAGACAAATGCACAATTTTTTATGAGCGGGCTGCTTGCACATCTGTAGAAGTATGAATGATGCAAAATTTAAAAATTAGTATACACTGATGTCCCTTTTCTCTGCCGCAGCTTTCTTTATTTTAAATATGCGTCAGGAGCTGAGGGCATAGTTCTCCAATCCAATACAAGTCAGAGAGGAACATAAAGCCAAAGATTAGTTTATCCTAGGAGCAGAAAGAAGACTGGAACTCTGTCTTTACAGGATATTTAAAAGTAATTTGACACTGTGGGTGGGAATGAAAGTGACTTGTCGAAGTAGGACTGACTTCTGTCAGCTTAACTTGGACCCTAATTTTAAACACTGGGATTGTCCCTTTAAGATATGCTGGATTTTAGAAAAAAAAATTCTGCTATTCTAGATGACTTTCATAAACGGTTATTCACTGTAGAGCTATAAATGTAATGTCAAAGAAATGCGTAAGCATGTGAATGCATATATATCACTTAACTAATAGACCAAAACCTCAATAAATCTATTTAGATGTATTAAAATGTGTTTAAAATTATTGCTAACAAGACTAAAGGTTGCATTTTCCCATACTGTAATACTTATAAATAAGACAGTCTTAGTAGGACTTAGGAGTAGAATATATATGCCTGGAAACTAGAAGTTAAACATAGAACTCATGATTCTTATATTTTCATTAATTTAGGTATATATATATATATATATATATATATATATATATATATATATATATATATATATATATATGTGTGTGTGTGTGTGTGTGTGTGTGTGTGTGAGTGTATGTGTGTGTTTTTCCAGGCATCATTCTTGCATTTGACAGTTGACGACAAAATATTTTAAATTTTGATGTTTGTGAAAAACAGTAAATGCAATAGTCACTAATTAATTATATAAATTATACAGTTGTTATTCTTAAAAAAATGCTTATGATCTTATTTTATCAGTAATAAGGGAATGATACTGATATTTAAAAAAATGTCCTTAATATGGAGCCTTTATCCCGAATTATTACTCCTTTGTTCTCAAATCTTGGTGAATATGACTCAAACAATATAACAAAATCTAAGCGTCAATATTTCTTTGTTAAAAACAGAGGCCAAAATATCCATGGAGTTCTATACAGATGTTTCTCATAACAAATAAAAAAAAAAATAAAAAGGAAAAAAAGAAAGAGACATGTTTGCCTATGCGGACAGTCATCTGGAGAATCATTTAATGTAATGTAAATTTTATCATGTATAATAAAATGGCACCCATATTTTTTCTTTAAAGTGGGAACATGTTTGCAAGGAAAATACATAAATGAAATAAGATAGACTCTGTGTATTAAAAAAAAAACAGAGATGGAAAGAATGTGAATAATTACTACTGGTTAACGTTGATAGAAATGTTAGTGCAATACAGAGCTGATGGTCAGGTTGTAATACTGCATTATGTAATTCTAGAATATGTCTGTGGCAGTTTCCTCAATATATACTACATGTGCATGCACATGTCATTATATAACTAGTTTAGCTACAGAGTATAATTTGAAGTTTGGCACAGAATACTAAAATAATTTAACAAAACAACACATTAAGAAAGACACCCAACATGAAATCTCTACCTGGTGTGCAAAAGAGCAAATGTTATAACCCTTTTAATGGGTCTATATCACTTCACTTAAGTAGCTCAACATAGAATACCATTATATCGAACTACTAACGTCGAACTGCAAATGAAACGAAAGCTAATAATGACGAACATCACTCTATCGAATAAAAATAGTTGGCCAATTTTCACGCAAATAAATGTACGTCATTCGTTCAGTCATGAATATTTAAAATGTACCCTAATTGTTTAACAGTCTTAAGCTCCTGTTATCTACGCTTGTATATTTACGTTATTTCAATTATAGAAAGTAGTTGACTGTCAATTATAAGTTATAGCACTGATTGCTATAAAACTACAACATTTACGTTTTCTTTCGTATGCTTAACTGCAACCGAATAGCAGCATGGCTACCTCTGTTGAACTTAATACCCCTGGAATTGTAGGTGAAGTGTATCAATGCGTTGTTTCCCAAAGAATTATTGAAATGTTACATGTTGATGGTTATCTTTACTATTTAGAGAAAACAGTAAATAAGAAGTGGTACTGGTGTTGCAAATACAAAATATTACAAAAGTGTCGTGGTAGGGCTATAACAGAGTTGGTAATAGGAGGTGACAAGTTAGTAAAGTCTGTTTCTCACTTTCATGCACCTGATATAGCAGAAGTAGAGAAATACAGAGCCTGCCATAGTTTGAAAGAAACTGCAAGATGTAATACCTCAACACCTGCTTTAGTTGTAGATGATGTATTAGCAACTACATCACATGAAACATTAATGTCACTTCCATCTAGACTTTCTATGCTCCAGCAAGTAAACAGAGTAAGAAGAAAGAAAATGTTAACATATAAGTCTGTTGCTTGTTATATTGCTGACATTGACACTACTAAATGTTCACTGAAAGATGATACATTTATACTAACTAGGAAAGCTGATATTCACAGTAATACACATGTGTTAGTGTTTACTACAGAAGAGAATTTACGTGATTTGTGTAATGCTACTATATGGTTTATGGACGGTATATTTCTTACTAGAGAGAGGTTATGTTGACAACTGTATACAATCCATGCGTTAGTAACATTTGCAGAGAAAACTAAGTGTTTGCCGTTAGTCTTTGTATTGATGATTAAAAAGTCGTATAAAGCTTTTAACTTTTTGTGGGAGTGTGTGCATGAGCTGCTATCTACTTGTGACTTGCAGTATAAACATTTAAATGTGTTAGTGCAAACTTTTCTCCTGATGGTAAAGAGCTACTGATGTACTTTACAGAGATTTATGTCTTTGGACATCCATGGAAGCAACAAACACGAATATCAAATGTCAGTCGCTTTCCTGCAATGTTTCCCGTAGAATTCTGGAACGTTCATGCATTAAACCAGTTATCTCTTCCCAGGACACAAAATTATGTAGAAGGCTGGCACAGGCAACTACGTTGTTTGTTAGGCAGATGAATAGCTGATATTCCTAGTATTGTAAATGTGCTGGTAAGGGAGCAGAATAGAGTCAATGAAACATGAATATTAATGAAATTAGATTGCCCTACATCACCCAAAAAGAACAAGTACATTGAAAGGGAACACAGATTGCAAAGTATTATTAAAAACAGGCCAGAATATACAGCTACTCAGTTTATAAATGCAATCACGATGCTTTTGAGATTGTAATTAATGTATAGTGGTGTACAAGCGTACCAATGAAATTGTAAATACTTGTTATTTGGGTAAAGCACATGTCATGTTCACTTAAATTTACACAGTTGGGATTTTATATAGCAAAGGTTTCTAGTGTTAATTAGTTAATTGGATATATTATGCTTTACACTTTTGAGTTACGTCACTAGCGTGTTCACGTCCTTGTTTGCATAGAGGTGGGCCAAGTGCTACTATTTAGATTTTGTTTTTTTTCAATATTTTAAGCTTTCGTGTTTTTCACAGTTCAACGTTAGTAGTTCGATACAATGGTATTCAATGATGAGCTGTTTCAGTGAAGTGATATAGACCCCTTTTGATCTGGGTCTATATTAGATAATAGAACTCTCAAAAGTTTGAGTGTCATATGGTCGATACCATATGATCGAATTTTTGAAAGTTCGAACGTTTTAACGGAGATCTCCTACAGCGCAGAATGGGAAGATTTCCCTTTTCTGCACTGTAGTGCAATCTCAGAGTTGGTATAAGAGCGGGGGATGTGGGGTGCAGGGGGACTTGCCCCCCTGCTTAAAACATTCAGGTAGGTTATTTGTGTAGTTTATTTTTTTTATTAGATTTTTGAACTTTTAAAAGTTCGATCATATGGTGTCGACCATATGACAGTCGAACTTTAGGAAATTTGATTATCTAATATAGACCCTTTTGATCTTTAGGATGACGAGAAGATGTCTGGGGTTATACTTTACAGATGCAGAATAGAACAACAGGATTACATACATTTTTTCTTAGTCTTTGTTATCCAGGGGGAAGCCCCATTAACATAAACATGCTCAAGAAAGAACTGTTGTCTGTTCAAGTAACAAAGAAATAGTTATCTAATATATCAGTGTATGTGTGAGAATAAAGTATTATTCAGTCTATTAGTTTATGTGTGAAAATTAAATTCAAGTAGTATGTAATATATTAATATGTAAGAAAGTGTATTCATAGGTTATTCCCACAATCTATTACACCACTCTGCCAGACATTTATGAACCTAGTTTCAATGTTTTAGAGCTCCAAAATACTACTATTATACTGATACTATTATTACTACTGCTATACTACTACTACACTGCTAATGCAACTACTACTACAACTACACTCCTACTAATAGTGCTACTATTACACTGCAACTACAACTACTGCTACTATACTGCTGCTACTGCTACTATTACCACACTGCTACTATTACTGCTACTACACTGCTTCTACTACTTGTACTACACTGCTACTACTACTACTACACTGCTATTATTACTACTGTTACACTACTACGTCTACACCGCTCCTGCTACTACTAGTACTGCTACTACACTGCTGCTATCATTACTATTACTACTACACTTCTACTACTACACTTCTGCTGTTACTATTGCTACTACACTGCTATTATTACTACTATTACTGCTAGTACACTGCTACTATTACTATTACTACTACTACTACTACTACTACTAATAATAATAATAATAAAACATTTATTTCACAGCATCAGAAAAGCATTTCAGGAAACTTTCAGACCCCCCCCCCCCCACACACACAAATGCATGTACACACCCACAATGCATGTATGCATGCATACAGTCTGGGGTCAAATCTCAGTTCCTCTTCATACTTACTGAAAAGAAAATCATAATTAGAGGATGCACTGTGCTTGTCATATGTCAACAGAACTCATTTAACTTTGTAGCCCATTAGTCTATTCCTGGGTAAAATGAAAACAAAGTAAATAAATAAGAAATGACAGTATCTACTATGGCAAGTTAGGGCCTCTCAAATGAACTGTCTTAGCTGTGATGTTATATGTACTTTCCAAATTGAATATAGTCAAGTTAAAACAGCAAGGTAGGACCACCAGGGCTCTAAAATCCAGTTTTATTCCATGAGCAAATAAGACAGCAGGATAAGTGCTTTCACGTGAATAAATCACGCTTCATCAGATCTCAAGAAAGAGAACAAACAGCTCAGTTTAAATAACAGCATGTCCTGCCCATTATTAGAATAACGAGCATCAATTAATAAATTAAAATCAAAATCAATTAAAACTATAAAAACTTTAAAGTGCAAGGCAACAAAGACCATCAGCTTAACAGTTAGTTTACTTATTATTTATTTAAGGGGCCATGCCTCTAGTGCAGGTTTATACTAACATAATTATTTAGCCAGGATGGATACGGGCACGTAGTCTGAATATCCATTTTAACTCCACAGACTCAAGATGCTTATTCAAATTACTCCCTCTTGCATTCTTATTGAAACGCTGTAGAACCATAAAGCTGAAACTATGCATGTTATGTACAGCAACATGATTTGCCAAAGCATTCTGCAAATTCAGGTTCTTCATATCATAAAATGATTGTATATTCTATCCTTTAACCTCCTAGAGGTCTTGCCAATGTAGAATCAATCCCAGCAATTACAGCTGGCAAGATTTACTAAATTACTACTATCGCATGTGGCACTAAACCTAGGAAAGAATTTAAAATCCAGAACAGGGAGACTGAAAAACTGTGTTGTAGATATCAGTTTACTATCAAAATGTCGATTGCCCATCGTCAAATGTACATACTGTCGACTCCTTTATGCGAAAGCCATAATGCCGATTCCTCAAGATATCGACAAAAAACACCGAATGTCGACATTTCCGACTGCTACACCACAAAACAAGTGCTACCATGGGTCAAAATGGGGGTGAGATTATGCATTTTGGAATATCGGTGTTCAACATTATGAACAATCGCAGTTTGGAGTTTGCGTTAGTGGTGTCGGCAAGGGGCAATCGACATTTTGATAGTAAACTGTAGATATCACTTTACACATATTGCAATGTCCACAGGGGAAGGTACCAGATCTTAAGCCCCTTACACTTGTAACATCTCCAACACATTTAATTTTGTCTTTACACAAGAGTCGTTTTAAATTCAAACTATTTCTGTAAACAAAGCATGGTGTCTCTCCAATTATATTAGCCATAGTGGGATATACAGTGAGTACATGCCAATTACGCCTGACAATTACCATCATGCCAGCATTATCATTGGCATAAGTTGTTGTAAAACAAAGTCTGTTACCCATATAATGTTTACCAATAACACCCCCTGATAGTTTACAATCACCAAAACTTTCCAAAAAAGGCTGTGATAAAGGTAACTTCATTGTTTTTACATTTATTTGTAGAAGAATTATTCTTACATTTGGCAATCAGCAACAATTAAAAAAAATGATCTCTATTAGAATTGAAGCAGTAATTACATATGCTGTATACAGTCAATTAACAAACATCATGCTTAAACATGTTGGAAAATAATGCAAACTTCTATAAAACTACTTATTATAACATCAGACAATCAGCATTATGTACAAGCAAAATTCTTCCATGGGTTTATGATGCCTACTCAAAAAGCAACTCTCCAGAATGGACAATGTAATTAAAAATATAGTCAAATGTCTGTTAGGGAAGGTTTTTAGAAAAGGGTACTTTCATTTGGGGGCTTGATCCCATGTTCCCCAGGCAGAAGGCTGTACTTTCTTCACACTTTATTACTTTTAATAATCAGCTCTGGGGCCATGACTCCAAGGGGGGGGGGGGATTCTTGCTGTTACCTTTTTTGCGGTGTGAGCATTTTTTCTAACTACCACTTTTCCAATTTGTTCATAATGTGTTTGAGTGTAGGTCACACTCCCTGCTTGTATTACTATTAAGCTGTCAAAAAAGCTTGAAAGACGAACTTCTTTTTTTCCCCTATAGGATAGAACATTGGGAATCTGCTACATTATATCTATCTATATATATATATATATATATATATATATATATATATATATATATATTTTTTTTTTTTTTTACTTTACGGCAGGTTTGACTATTTCAGAAAATTATTAATTCCTACAAATATCATGCCTAACAGCTGAAAACAAGGTCATAGCCACAGTCCATCTTTGCAATGCAACCTGGTGAAGCCCTAACTATGCATATATGGCCTGTGTTTGATTTGTGGCACAGAGGATGAATGGGTTGGGAAGAGAGTATGGGAGTGGCCATTGTTGGCTCACCCATCCTGAGAGGAGGAAGGAGCTCTGGGTCACAGTTTAGATGACACCTAGAGTGAGCACTAGGCATTTGACTTGTGGAGATGAACCTGCCAAACTCACTCTGTCTACGGAGTAGTTACATGATAGGAAGTCATGTAGAACAGCATAGCAATAATAAAGAAGCCCAGAAAGCTGTTACATGAGTTAGGACACCACAGATTTAGTGAGGATCAGCTGCCCCTCTGGAACCAAAGTTGCCCATTCCTAACTGCTAGACTCTTAACACAGAGGGAATGGATGAGCTGCCTGAGCTCCATGGGCAGGACAGAATGGGATGAAAAGCTCATGCCTAACCTGGGGATGCCTGGCCCTTGCCCCCCTGTGCAATGAATGGGCTGACTGGATGATAACAGAGCCATCAGGCAAATCCACAAGGGCTAGGAGGTCAGTGAGGGGGATAAGAAAATGCCTTGACCATAATTTTTACAAAATAAATGCTTGCATACATATTTACAGATCCCTATCATTTTGAACAAATTATGTCTAATTTATATCTATATCTATATCAACGGAACATGTGCTATTGTTATAAGCATTTCCTAAACACAGTAATGTTTTTTTTGTTTTACAAAATAGCCTAGCAGGCAAATGGAGAACAAGGAAAATAAGCAATTATATGATTATTAAAGGAATTTTAGAAAACAGGAGTGGAGAATCAATGATCCCCATTAGACACTTGATGTTCCAGAGTTGTGAATTAATGTAGAGTGATAGCCCAGTAAAAAGAAATGTATCTATTTCATCACAAAATCCATGTGCCAAGAGTCAAATTCTTTACTGGAGCTACATTTTCTTTCTCCTTGCTAACCATAGCTTTTAAAAAGCAGCAGTTAGGGAGCAATAAGAATACAATAACGTTATAATGAGTAGATTGTGTAGCATTGTCATTGGTTTTGAATAGGAAATGAAAGTCTGTCTCAATACAGTAATGTGACGGGGTTGGGAGGGTGGCCTAATGGTTAAGGTGCTTACCTTACAAACACAACATGTAGGGTTTGAGTCTCACAAGGGATAATTGGCTAGGCTTAAAATGGCTCGCAAGGGCAGTTAGCTTAATACTAGTCTATGAATAAATAGCTTATACCATCTCCCAGGTTAAAGACTTTGTTTTTATTTCAGCTTATTTTTTTTAATAGGGTAACATATTATTCATAGCTACTTTTATGAGCAATTCAAGACTGACTGTGATTTGGTTGAGTGACTTAATGAGTCACAGAGTATGAAGAAAGTCATGATGAGTATTAAATTCAGGCCTCTGTAGTTGATGGTGTGTTAGCAAACTATAAACTTAACATTGTGCTTTTGTGTTCAGTAGCTAATCAATTTGCAATTTGAACAATAACTCCCATCCTCTTAGTGCAAGAAATCTGGACAAATACAAAAACAATTGGGTGACAAATGGCCAAAATTAGGGATGGATAATAAGTGTTGCTCTTATAAACATAGAAAGTTGATACAAGAGATTTGCATTAGCATGCATTTTCTGAAGGGTATGAAGAATGACATTCAAATGTCTGCTATTTCATGATTTCAATCCTCAAAGGTTTGTCAGCAAACCACACATTTTATGAGTAACAGATGAAAGATATGGGGCAAAAATCTGGATTTTCTGCAAAATTCTTGACAGTTGATAGGTTTGATTTGAACACTAACAGGATGACCTGGATTGGATGTGTCATGGAAATAGTGTAATAATGTCAGCAAATGAAAATAATGTAAACACTTGGTAACATACTAAGCCAGTGTGATAGTGAGCATAGGAGTACTGCATCACAATATTCACATGACACATTGCCTCACTCAGACTGCACTAGCAGATTTGGTATCACAGGTGCCTTTGTTTCCTGTGCTTCCTTCTCCAGATATTTTTTTCATCTAAGAGGGAGACATCATTCCAAGACTCTTCTCTTACTGCTTTGCAGTTCGGGCATCTTCCAACTGCTGAACCATTCCAATGACATTTAGTAAGACTTTAGTTCTTGTTCTCAGAAGCTGTCATATTAATTTTCCTTTACAGATACCTCTTTAGATCTTGCTGGCTTTATTTCAACAGTGATCTGAGAAAACCTTGTTAGTCACTGCTGTTTAAATGCAGAAGCAATGCTTGGCAGTTTACATCAGTGGGTTAAGGCTGTGAGCTGCTAATGAGTTTCATCCACCTGTTCATATATGAGCTCTCTATTTGCCTGCATGGTGTTAAGTCCCCACCTATTCATAATACTATTTGCGTAT
Source organism: Protopterus annectens (assembly GCF_019279795.1). Classification (NCBI taxonomy): domain Eukaryota; kingdom Metazoa; phylum Chordata; order Ceratodontiformes; family Protopteridae; genus Protopterus; species Protopterus annectens. Next base: position 1,631,370,435 of record NC_056737.1, read on the forward strand.
TTGGTATCTACACTGAACTTCAGTATGGTGATAGGTTCAGTCGATGCACAAACATTTTGTTGCAATTAGCTTGTACTTTTGTGAATTACAAAAGAAGAATATGATTGTTTATACCACATCCATTGCAAGATCACTTCTGCAAAAGTCAGTTGTACCACTGGGCTAACCTAGGTAATTAACTGTTAAAAGAATTCAACTATTATTGCATTCCCTTTCAGGCAATATAGCACAAAGGATTAAGGATAATATGATATGATTTATTTTGCAGTTATGGGTTTGATTCTCTCTGGATTTGCCTGCTGTAAGGCTTAGAACAAGTCACTTCACCAGACAGTGCGACTATGTCAGCCCTGAAAAGAACTGTGTCTAGATACTGCAGTACAATTCATTTGGCAACCAAAAAGCCCTCATTAAATGCCTCCAGCATCCTGAAATAGCTTATCATATAAGACATACAACAGGTCTGAAACTGTTTAAGAAAAAACAAAAAATGAAAGAAACACATGTATAAGAAAGCAAATGTAAATATTTTATGGGCGCAGGTTAGCACCTTCATTTTCAACAAACAAATTTGGCACCAAATATGCTCTTCTTTCAATTATTTTCTCTGATGCTTTCTCTTAAGCATTTTGCACATGTTGCAAGTGATGTAAATAGATGGCATGCCCAACATTTTTTACTGCCTTCTTTTACACTTTTCAATAAATAATTTCATATGACATTTATTAACATTTGCATGTATACATGCTGTCTTTAATCAATTATATAATTGCACTCAGTGTAAATTGCAAATTGTCTTTCAGTTGGAAATCTTTCTTGCAAGGTACTATGTGTCCTTTGCATCATTACATTGCTTGGTACAAAGGTGTTATAAAATGATTACTGTCACAATCTTTTGTCAATCTGTAATCACTGTTACATAATCATATTATACTATGACTTGATACACTGATTAATGTTACGAAATTTTTGTTAGTCTTTTATCAGTGTTACAGTATCATATCGCCTCTTTTAAAGTGTATTGTCTTTTTTATGTTGGTCCAGGTCATGACTGAAAGGGGTCCTTGGACCAGTTTACATATCCAATTAACAAACAAAAATAAAATTAAATAAAATAAACTTGTAAACAAATATAGCACACATGGATTGTAATGTGCCATGAGCATTCTGTTAATACTCATCATAAAAATGTAATCTAGTCAAGGATTTATCCTTTAGGGGCGCTGTAATAGTCTTTGTAACATAAACCTTCTATTTATTTTGCAACATTTTTAGTAGACTTGTCCAGGAACTTCCAAAGCTCACATTAATATTTTATACCCATACGCCCTCTCATATTCTGTCCCTGACATAATTCGACTAACATTTTCTTTCTGACGCATAGTAGAAAAAGTAACATAACACATCCTTTTTTAGCAGCAGATGCCAGCTTATCGTGTTTTTTGTTTGGAAATAACCTGCAGCATTTGGCACGACATTAAATCTATATAATGCCTTCTAAATTATGATGAAAGTTGTGTTTAACATTGTTTCATGGTGACCATGGATTTCATATACTACTGGAGCATTAGTATTCTGATATTAAAACCGCTTGTGGGAATTACTGATGAGGGCACTAAAGTTGAAAAAGAACACAAGCATTTTATGCATCTTTTCTTCATGCTGATATCCAAAGTATTCTTTTGATGTTTTATCTTTGAAATGTTTACAAAAAATGCAGCTTTAAGCAAGCTGATAGCAAAATCCTTCAGATTTCATATTTATGTAAAAGAGAATAATTTAAGTAGATTCATGAAAGAAATGTCTATGATTTTAAAAGTCATATGTGCAACATAGTGTTTTATCGATTTTACAGTGTTGTTTTGGTCACAAGACAGAGGACAGTAAGAGCAGAATTTTGTTATGATGGACACATGGACAACAGCACATAGTATACCTAGTCAGATGTTTTGGACAGGAAAGTACAATAGGTTGAACAGTTGTTCCTTCAGAGGGCTTTCTGTTTCTTTGTATAGCCAAGAGAGGGGAAAAATCATTAATTAGCTGGTAAAAAAAAAATAAATAAAATAAAAAAACATGCATGCATTTTTGAGCTATCAGGCATTTAAGTTTGCATTTTTTTTCCCAATCATGGCCCAAGTCACAAAGGCATGGGTAAATATAACAGATGTTGCTGTTTTAGTATAGTTGATGTTTTTAGGAGGTGAGAAGACACTGGAGTATCTGGAGAAAACTCATGTATTCATGGACAGAATATACAAATTCCACACAGTGAATGTAGGTGAAGGATAGAATAGGAAGTCTGGAGCTATGAGACAAAGATCTTAACCATTATACCATCATGTTACCCATTTGCCTAAATTGCTACACATGCAAGCACATACACACACAACTGTGCAAATGCAAACACATACATGTGTGCAGACACACGCACACAGCCTCAGACCCCCCCCACACGCATGCACGCACACATATGCACAAACACACATATAGCCTCAAACATACAAACACACACACACACACACACACAAATGCAAACACACACATGCACACAGCTCAGACCCCCCCACACGCATGCATGCACACATATGGACAAACACACATATAGCCTCAAACACACACACACACACACACACACACACACACACACACACACACACACACACACACACACACACACACACACACACACACACACACAAACACACAAAAACAAATTTCATAGAATCCTGGGGCAAACTTGTCATTTAGATTTATTTTGAAGGAAGATAATTGAATTACATTATTTAACATGAAAAGGAAGGAAGGAGAAATTGTTGAGTGATAGAGCTATCTTTCCATCATGTTCTGTTTATTTGTTGATAATGATTTACCTTTCTACTTCTAGTATTAGTTGAGCTGTTTTGGCTTATTGAGATAAAGCAGGTCAAGGAACCCTGGATCTCTAATGGCATGGTAGGCTAGTCACAGATCCCCCTCAGGAATTTATGAAACACAAAGTACAAGAAAGTAGCTCAAATCTTTCCTAGTAGCTAAGGTTTTTAACATCATATATTTTGGTTTTGTTAAGAATCTCTGGGGCTTTCAGATTTGTTGCTGTGTTGAGTGAGATGCATACTAAATAAATTGCTGTACACTATAACTGGTCTGATCAGTGCTGAACAAAGGGAACAATAACCTATTTAGATCTGGACACTTGAACATGCATAAACACACACACACACACACACACACACACACACACACACACACACACACACACACACACACACACACACACTCACTATGCTTTTGGAAGATAGATGTACAAAAATTGTGATAAATAAAATTCAGAAAATACATCAATAAGCGTTCAGTAAAAGTGATGGTAAAGCAAAAAAGTCTTTAGAAAGAGAGCACCTAGTGTTGCTTACTCAAGGTTATTCAGAGGACATGGAAGAGGGGGAAAAATGTATACTGATGTTTAAGAATGAATGGAGTGATATCTGTAAAGATGAATGCAACATATATGTAGAATAAAACAGCACTGCTGCAGGATGTGGTGACAGAAAGTGAAACCAGCACTATGAAAATGAAGGAAACATAAGTGATATGGATACACTGGTTATCCAGTACAGACAGATAGTATTCACTGCTTGAATGCAACCTCTCTAAATGAAAAAAAAAAAAAAAAAAAAAAAAATATATATATATATATATATATATATATATATATATATATGGATTCATTCAGAAGCCTGAAACTTCACGATCTCGAAATTCATAAGCCTGAAGCCCAAAATCCAGAAAACTCAAAATCCTGAATCTCAAAAGACTGAAAACATAGACGATACATATACTAACTATACACAAGACAAACCATATTACTTTTCACCAAGTATAAGCAGGAGGAAGCCCCCCTAAACCCCCCATGTGGGGGGCTGCACCCCCATACTCTCTGCTACTTAAATATATCAACACCGAGATTGCACTTCACTACACTGTCATGATTTATGCTGTAGTATAGCAAGTTAAAAAGGAACATTACTAAGCTTACAACAGGCAGTCATGAAACATGTGATGGTATGTTTGCCATTTTTTTCTGTGCAGTGCGATCTCGGTGTTGATATATTTAATTAGCAGGGGGATGTGGGGGGTGCAGGGGGGGCTTGTCCCCCTGCACATACTTAGTGAAAACTGCTATGCTTTGTCTTGTATGTGTTTCTGTGTTTTCTTGTACAGGAATGTTGGCATTATTTCTATTCTGTGTGTTTTCAGACTTTTGGAATTCAGGATTTTGAGTTTTCAGGATTTTGAGTTTCAGGAGTTTGGGCTTCAGGCTTATGAATTTCGAGATTGTGAAGTTTCAGGCTTCTGGAGTGAATCCATGGGTGTTTATGTGTGTGTGTGTGTGTGTGTGTGTGTGTGTGTGTGTGTGTGTGTGTGTGTGTGTGTGTGTGTATTTTAAAACAATATTTTTTTGGAGTTAATTTTATTGTAGATAACAGTTGATGTACCTATTTTACTGTTTAGAACTGTGGAGTTCAGATTTATGTTAAATAATATGGCTTATTTATGCAGTTTGAAGTGCACCTCAACAGAGATAAATGTGATTATACCATATTACAGGACCTCTTGCTGTCTTAGTGGGACAGGAATAATGCTTCGGTGAGAGCTAGTTTGGCTTTGGCTGCTAGATGATGCAATGAGTGGCCATTTCCCATTGGCAGAAAAAAGACAGAAAATCCATCCAAGGATGGTGTTCCAATTAAAATGTAGTCCTTTAATACGAATAAAACTTCGACTTGAAAATAAAATGAAAAATAAAAAAGCTCAAAACTGTCCCTTGAAGATATCCGATAAGCACTTTCGACTGTTGTCTTCCTCAGATTGTATTATTTTCAAGTCGAAGTTTTATTCGTATTAAAGGACTACATTTTAATTGGAACACTTGTGGATTTCATTGATTGGCCATCTTTGAGTGGATTTTCTGTCTTTTTTCTGCCAATATTGACTGTTTTTGTGACAGACCACCTTTAGCGTTTGGGAGTTATTTATTTATTTGCCATTTCCCATTGGGCTCAAGCTGTGTGAGGTGAGTGGTGCCTAAGGAAGCCTGAATGAAATTCAAAAAATAGTTTTGGACAGATTTAAGCAGGTGTGATAGTGACTTATGTTCATAATCTGTTAAATGTTGCCTCTGCCAGCAAGTCTGAGGACAGTCTGCATTTTTTTCTTTTATACATTTAATATTTTTCTCCCCTTCTATCATTCCAACAGATGCCCTAATGTCTCATGTACTTTACTGGGTCTACTGGCACCCCAATCCCTTCTGGTTCATTTCTCAAATTTCAGCTTGGGCCAGCAAGGCTATTAAGGGCATCCTGGGGTGTGGTTGGTGCTTTTTTTTTTTTTACTTTGTGATCTACTGTAGTACACCCTTACCCCATCCCTCACTGTCCCGTGGTTACATCAGAGGGCTGGGCATGCAAAGGAGATGTGCAGCATATTGCCCTGCCTCCATGGAAGATCATTCAAGTCTCTACCTTTCCTCCCCTTTGGACCACACCTCCCCGGTTTCATAGAAGACCCTCACAAGACTGTAAACTCTCCCAGTGATCGTGATTCCTATCCTGCCCTACTGCTCCATCAGTTACCCAAGCTTTCAATCAAACCTGGGTTGGCTGAGCTGTGGGCAGGGCTTTATCCCCCTATGCAACTAGAGTGGCTATACCTCTAATATTTTGTGTTCATTTGTTTGTTAGGGGGTTGCCGTGGGTTATAATGTATATGTCAGACAGTGATGCATTGGCACAGATTACGGCAGTCATTATTTACTTATTTAGTTATGCATTTATTTGCTCACAATCAAATATCTGAACTATACAGTCAATAAAAGAGAAATAATTGGTGGGCACATCTGTGTGTTGGGTGGTTGTACTGAGCTATACTGTATGATTTGCACAGAAATGAGTGGAAATCATTGCTGTGAGCATTATTTCTTTTGGTCGGTCTTTATTTATTCATTTAATCACAATCTAGACATTTGAGGTATGCAGGTTGCGATTAGTAGGCATATTTGAGTGTGAATGTATGGGGTGGTGGTTAAGGGTGTCTGTGTGGGATACAATGGATTACATGTCATGAATCTGACAGCAGTGAGCTAAAATGCATTACTCTAGCCCTTATTTACATATTTACTCATCCATTTAATTACAATCAGACATCTGAAGTATACACAGTCATTGAGCTGTGTCCCTAATTGTTGGTGTGTGTGTGTGTGTGTGTGTGTGTGTGTGTGTGTGTGTGTGAAAAAATAAACTGAAATATATTAACTGAGGCCAATTTTTATGTATTTAATCATTCATTTGATTATAGTCAAGACACCTGAGGTCAATAAAGTGGCTATAACTGGTGGACAAGGTGGCAGCCTGTTGACTGACTTAACCCTTATTTTGTTTAATCAGACTTAAACAGTCATTGATCTAACTTGGCATGGCTAGCTTGGATTTGAGTAAAACAATTTGAAATATGTTACTGTGACTATTATTCTTTTGTATTTGATCATACTTGTATATCTGAGGTGTATACAGTCAATAAATTGGCTATAGTGAGTGGGTATTGTGGCAGTCTATGCATTGCTTAATCACAGTTAAACAGCCCCATCCCATCCCACTCTGGTTAGCTTCACCAGTTCACTTTCTTCCTGTAGCCCCACTCTTACTTTGAAGTCACCAGTCACCAATGGCTATATTTGACATTATGTGCAAGGAATGAATAAGAATTCTTAGAAATGGAAGAGGATAGTATGATGTAAATTTAGCAAGATATGTGTAAAGGAAATCAAAGTAATGGTAATCAGGTAAAGGTAGTGTCAAAGTTTGGTAGATTGCTATATTGTACAGGCTGTCAAGCACAGGCCAAAGGAAGTAAACATTGTTATGGGGATAAAAAAATGGCTAAAAAGAACAATTGTGATGGAGAATTTTAACCTGCCATCCATTCCATTCTCAGACTCTGACATAAGTAGGTATACAACAAGAAAAAGCCAGCTCCAAACAAAGCTGTTGCAGGAAAAAACACAATTTAATGGATACTTCTCACTTCTCTCAAAGAGTTTGGATCTGGCTTTTTCTTGTTGTATACTTATCTATTTTGCTTCATCGAGTTGTTTTTCATTCTGGCATAAGTAGAACCTGCTGGAAGTATTAACATCAGGGGAAGTTGGATAAAAAGATTTGTGTGCTCCATCTAGAGAAAGACTACTCTGGAAATGGTCTTGATGAATGCTAAGAAGATCAAGGAGGTGGAGATGAAAGAACCCATTGAAGATATAGACTATGCCTTGGTTTGGTTTGCTGAAGTGAGAGGGGAATCATGAACCAAAAGAGAGAAAGACACCCTCATTAGAAAAGAATAAACTGTATCTTCATGGTGGAATTAGTCAAGGAGCTATTGACTAACTGTTGAATGAGAAGAGTTTAAAGTAGCTATCGAGATGAATAAATAACACATTGCAACAAACAATGCTGAACTAGTCAATCACAAAGTAGAATGGAGCAGGCAAATGTTTATATGAACTCACCAAAATGTTATTGTAATCCAAGGTTAAAACTGTAGAATATCCAAATGTATACCTGGTATCTAAGTTGTACTGAATATTCATTGAATGAGCATACGATGGAAAATGATGCACCTGTTATTTATGGTCTTGAATTTCAGGTGATGAAAGTAACTAATTGTATCTCATGAAGTCTCTTCAACTTAATTTAAAAAGGAAACGAAAGCGCTTATACATTTGGATATTCTACAATTTTAACCTTGGATTACAATAACATTTTGGTGTGTTCATATAAACATTTGCCTGCTCCATTCTACTTTGTGATTGACTACTGCTGAAATATATCAATGTTGAGAAAGGAATCCATGACATATGCACACACATACACAAGCACATATATAGAACTGGGAGCTGTAAAGGAAATCTTTGATAAATCTAACAATAGAGCATCTTGAGCTGTTAGGACAATGATAGGCAGGATGGAAATGAATCCACAGGAGATTATTTTTCTGCACTTTGTATTTTCTAGTAGTTGTGTATTTTATAGCATAGGCTAAATTCAGATTTGCTGAAGCTATACTGTTTGGCATTATCTGAGCACTAAATCCAGCCATCTTACATTAAGAGGGTCCTCTGCACTCCTGTGGCAGAAAAGTGTAGCAAATGACCCATCTGAGTTGGAGATTGTTGGAATAAAGGCTCAGTATTGAGCATTTCCATTGGCCAGCTTGTTTGAAAATTGCTTAACTTGTTTTAAAATGGGTTCTCACAGTTGCTATATAAGCCCTGTATTTGCACAGCTCCACAGACACTGGCGACCAAGCCACTGATCTACTATCTCCATCTGAGCAATTTGAGGCATCTGTTTGTGTGTAACGCACCTTCACGCAGCACCACACAGTGGAGGTAACCATTGGTGGTTATAGATGCAAAAGCTAAAGCAGATTTATTTTCCCTTCGAAGCTGCCCGTGCTCTAACTTAGGAGTTTCTTAAATTGTACTTAGCTGCTCAGAGAGCACCTCAACTGGGCTTTCTACAGCATTTGCACTTTAACTGAAATCTCCTAATCCCTAATAGTCTGGTACCCCTTGAGAGCCCCAGTACTACAGACCCAGCATTAAGCCCCCAATTAAACCACATCCTTCCTCATTAAAGTAAGCAAATTTATACCTGGCATTATGGATGGTTAGTTCTAACATGGATGATCGTTGTACTCTCAATGTGTGCAGCCCTCCTTAGAGAGGTCTGATCATAAATCAGTCTCATTATAAGCAACAATAACATCTGACCCCCCCAATATCAGCAACTAGACTAAAAACTTCTCCAAAGCCAATTACAACCTAATACTTGACGGCATTAATAGCTTCATAGCCCCTGCCCTCACTCATGGCATGGACACCTATACTGGGATTTACACCCATGCCTTGTATAAGCATCTATGCAAATGTATTGACTCACCTGTACCTGATAGGATCAAAAAGAAAAGAACAAGCCTGCCTAGTGGACATCCAGCATTAACGAGTTATACAATAAGAGAAAGAAATTGCTGTCCAAGAGCAGGAAGGAATGGTCTCTAAAATGAAATCATTCCCTCCTTGGCTTAAACAAGCAAATAAGAAACCTTGTAAAGCATTCTAAATCTAAATATGAATCCAAATTAGCCTTCTTCAACAAGGATAACCATAAGGCCATCTTTATCTACATCAGAAACCTTAAGGGAAAACTCCAGATCTGCGCAAAACTGGTTGTTAATGGCACCACATATACTGAACCTGCAGAAACAGCTAAACAGCTAGCTGACAGGTTCAGTGAAAACGTCTCCCCCCTGTCCCTGCCACATATCACCCAAAGCATCTCTATCACTTGCCCTGCACCTAGTATCTCCATGGAGCAGGTTGCAAATGCTCTATCCAAAACCAAAAACACAGCCTCAATGTTGCCTGATAATATCCCAGGCTGTATTCTAAATGAATTAAAACAGGAACTACCTGCACCACTGGATACTCTTTTTAACCACAGCCTAAGCATTGTTTTTGTGCCTGCTGAATGGAAAACAGCAACTGTCATCCCGTTACATAAAGGAGGCACCTCCACAGACCCTGGGAACTATAGACCTATAAGCCTGACCAGCTTAATCTGCAAGGCTATGGAAAGAATAATCATGGACCTTATCAACAAAGATATAGGAGACCTCCAAACACTTGACCTGACCCAGTTTGGCTTTGTTAAAAGAAGATTGTCTCTTGAACTTGGTGGACTTCTTTGAGACAGTCACCAAAGCCCTGGATAAATGCAAATCCATGTATATGGTTTACCTGGACTTGGCTAAGGCCTTTGACACTGTTCCCCACACAGGCATCATTGATAAACTTACCTGCTGCAGCTCAACCCATATTGTCAGGTGGTTTGCAAACTGGCTCACTGATAGAATGTACACAGAAAAATAGGTGACTCTGCCTCCGCCAGCAAACCTGCAACCAGTAGAGTTCCACAGGGATCAGTGCTGGGGCCCCTATTGTTTGGAATCTAATTCTCAGATGTATAGGCTAAAATAAAAGGTCTATGATTGACAAAATGATGATTGCAAATTGGGTGCAATCATTGAATCCCCAAATGATGTCAACATCATAAAACAGGCACTTACACAGACAAACAACTGGTGCCAAAGTCATGGGATAAAATGCATTATTATTCCCATTGGCAAGTGCAACATCCCTGCAGATTATTACATTAATAACAGCACCCTAAACACACAATCAACGGTGAGAGATTTGGGCATACAGGTTGATAGTAACCTTTCCTTTGACCACCACATCTCCACAGTGGTAAGAAAGGCTTTCTACATTGCCCACCTCATAAGTAATGGCATCGCATCCAGAACAAAAGAGGTTATAACCCCCCTGTACTCCTCACTCATCAGGCCAATAATAGAGTACAATGCTACCTTTACCTGGCACCTGCAGCAACTGGAAAGGCCTCAAAGATTACAAAGAAAATTCAGGGTCTTCAGCACATGTCATACATTGACAGACTAAAATCACTGTCATTATACTCTGTATCTTACAGACCACTCAGAGGTGACCTCTGCCTTGCATATAAAGCAATCTCAGATCTTGCTCTAATGGAAATACTGAAAATTGTAAATCAACTGGTATAAGATGCACTCGCTCTAGGGAACTCTAGTATGTGACATCAGCAGGACTTGCTGGAGAGACAGCTATGTCTCATAGAGGTTACCTCTCCACTGGAACAAACTTCCAATTCAGGTGAAGCAGAGCCCCTCACTGATCCTATTTAAGCATAATTTGGATGACTGGATGGGAAACCGCAAATTCACCATGGGAGTTTCAACTGTGTCCCTCTTAGAGACAGAAGTTGTTGACTTAGTTCTGGTTAATGCTTTGATATTCTTGGGAACAGATGTTGTACTTGGCTAGACTTGTAAGAGTCCTAGGGCCATTAGCCTAGTAACCTCTTATGATCCTATGACTGGTGGGGCAGATAACTAGGTTACAGAAATTAGATCTGGAATCTGGATAGTGCCCAGAGTGTGTTTCCTGCACAAAAGAAGGTAGACTAAGTACTATTTAACTAAAGCCTGTTGAGTCTGATGGACGTATAAAACAAAGAGGGAGGCACTCTCAAATATGTGCTGCTAAAGTTTTCAGAGTATACAACCTGGAAGTTGCCTGTCAAGGTGGTATTATGGAGGGGAGGTATCATCAGTCCTTGTTAGTCAAATACTATGAAGACATGATGGAAAAAGTCAAAAATCTACTTTCAGGTCAGGAAACAGCATATCCAGTGAATCTTGTCTACAGCTCTAAGCTACTGTAAAAAACAACAAAAATAGCCAAAGGATCAATTAGTTTATGCAAACACATTTTTCTATGGTAGGTATGAGCTCTAAAAGCAGTTAGTGCCCTCTTCTCATGGGAGGAACGATGCCAGCAGTAGAAAATCCATGGAAACTTTATTAAAATGAATGTACCAACAATCTTACATTGTGAGGATCACAGATGTTGCTATCACTTATATACTGTAGTTCTTAGGATAGTGGGATGGAGTCCTTACATTGATTGGGTCACAGTGAAATATTGAATGTGTATATTAACCTTAAGTTTTACCAGTCAGAAGTAGGAGGGTTTAATATATGATGGAGGATGGCGATTGAGTGAATATTTTCTATCCAGATTTCAGCAACTTCTTTAACCCAAGAATCATCAAGGAGATTGATAAGAATGTTAGAATGTTTAGTCTGTGTGTGTGTGTGTGTCTGTGTGTGTCTGTGTGTGTGTGTGTGTGTGTGTGTGTGTCTGTGTGTGTATACGAGTGCACGCGCATGTGTGCATATATGTGAGTGTACATGTGTGTGAGTGTATTTGTGTATGTGTGTGTGTGTGTGTGTGTGTGTGTGTGTGTGTGTGTGTGTGTGTGTGTGTGCGGGGGCGAGATGAAAAGTAGCTTTTTAACTGTCTTAAAGAAGGACTCAAAGAATGACTGACTGAGCATTACTCTACTGTGCTTCAAAAGAAAGAAACGAGTAAGTCAATGATTAAAATCAATCATTAACTGGTATAAAAATTTGGAAAAATTAGCAATTTTACAAGAGCCAGACCTACATCTGCTCACACACCCATACAACTCTTCCTCTCTCTTTTTATATATAGAGTCTACATGGAATGTATCTGTGTACATGGCCACATTCTCCCTTGACAGCGCACCATGCATATTAATGATGGTGCACTACCATGGGAGAGCATAGGAACAAGGATATTGAATTAGTGTAGGGAGATCTATAGAGGTTACCTGTGGTTGTGGATGCCTGGTCAGCTGTTATGTACAGGGTGAGGCTCCTTGTAATGCACCCCGCCATTGATGAAATGCTGTGAATTGTGTTAAATGTGTGATATATAAGTTATATGGTTTTAATTTTTTTTAATTATTTTTCTGCATGTTTGTGCAGCACACCAAGGAGTGCAGCAGTGCCATGCTGTGCTTACATATAGACAGCTGACACATGCTACAGATGTAAAAATAGAAACTGGATGTAATCAATTATCATAATTAATTATTTTATTTTTTCTTTGTCATTCTTTTGTAATTGCCATTTGTGTTGCACTGTTCAGAGCACTGCAGAGCCAAGCACAGCTTATACATACATTGCCAACACCTGCCAAACATCTAAAAATCGAAACTAGATATAATTAATTATTTAATTATAGGTTTGTTTACATGTCTTTGCATGGTGTGGCATGCTGCTCAGCAGTGCTAACAGATAGCCCTAGTAGTATATTTGAAGGCATACTAGTTTTCTTAGTATCCAAGTAGCTATATGGGTAGAGTTATGGCCTTATATATAGTAGGTCCTGGGTTCAAATCCATAGCAGGCATAAAATGTCTGAAATTTAATGTACTATTTTTATTTAATTTTATAACAATTGTGAAATATGGCACTGCTGCACTCTGCTAAGCTCTGCTCAGCCATGCTAAGCACTGCGTAAACATGCTAACAGCTACCAATGTTTGTGCGGTGCTATGCTTGGCTAAAACCATGGTTGTGTGAGTTTTCACGCTGCTCAGCTCTGCTTAGCCGGTTTGCGCACTGCTAAGCAATGTGCTGCTTTTTTGAATGTTGCTCAATGATGTGTAAGGGTAGGAAAACAGCTTACATTAAGTGCAATAGGTGGGAATTCTGCACCATTCATTGGAGTTCAATCAACTGTTGATATGGCAGGCAGTACTGGTGAAGATGCGTGCTTTCAGTCACATAAGTAGGGTATTCAGGAGTCCAGGGTCATGGTTGGGCTCCCAGTAAAAAAACATTAATCCAGGATGATGGAGGCCAGTTTCCAGGGTTCAGAGTGTAAGGCAGAGGTCTGGGACCGGTTGGCCAGGGAACTGGAATCGCTGCACAGGTGAGCAGTGTCATCACCATTATGAAAACCTGAAAAGGAGAAAGAGGAGAACCTTGGACCCTTGGGTCCAAGCAGCGAGAGATGGGAATGCCCCACAAGTATGTAAGTATATTTTCCACTGTCTTACCAAAATGCAAGCTGAATGTCTGCAAAAATGGTATGAATAATGGTGTGCTTCTCTCCCAACAGCTGCAGCTGAGAGGGCTCGCAATGTCAAGTCCCATGCTGGGCACCTGGCCAGGTTGCACCGTGAGTGTGGTAAACAGGGATGTATTATACTAACTGTAGTGCAATAAGCAAGAAAGAGTAAAGCATTTACTGCAATAAAGTATACATCAGAAAACTGCAGTGCAATAATTAGGGAATTAGAGCTGTAGTGCAATAAATGAACACTAACAACTGTAGTTCAATAAACAATAAACAATACCAATAACAGTAAGCAAAATTGTGTACAGCAGGATTGTGTTGTAATAACCGTTGCAGTAGAGCTGTATGCATTGATTGTCTATGGTATGGTTGCTGCAGTCAAGTGTAACACTGTAATAGCTGTAGAATTTATTTTATTTATTTTAATACCAAAGTAGTAATAAACAACAATAGAAAGTGTCCAAAAAGGACTGGTTACATAAAATATTCAAGAAGACAAAGAAAAATACATAGTCAGTTGAAGCACACCATAATTATAAATCAAGGCTATTTTAAATAGCATCATGAAGAGAATAAATAAAGATAGAGTACAAGAGGCCTAAATATTTCAAATTAAGACAGTGATCTACTGTATTGAAGATATATTAATGAATAGAAATTGGTAATAAAGTAGAAATGTGGTTATCCCAAAGAACAGCTTGTTGCCTGTTGCTCAGATATGAACTAAACCATTTAATAGCAAGGTTATCAAATGAGAGGGATTTTAGGATGCTAATTAAAGAAGGGTGATTGACCATGTCAAAAGCTTTAGATAGATCGATAAATAGAGCAGAAGTGAGAAGGTTATTGTTGCGATTCCTGTTGATAGTATCCACAAAGGAGAGGAGGGCAGTGGTGGTACTATGGTGTGGTATAAAGCCATGCTGGCAATTTGCTATAATGTTATGTATAGAGAGATATTGTACACAAGTTGTTGTGAATACATTTCCCAATTTTTTGCAAGCGGAGAGAAGAGCAATTGGTCTGAAGTTTGAGTATTCAAGAGAGTTACCACCTTGTGAAGTGGGGTCAGGATGATTACTTTCTTGTGTCCTGTTAATAAATAATATGGATATAGGGTAAATTACTTTTTTTAGCTGCTCTGGAGAAAAAGAGGGGACTTTATCAGCAGAGGGGTACATGGTTTTAATTTGTGAATAAGTTTGCAGATAAAAGAGGTACAGATAGGTTGTAAGTAGTAGGTAGTGTCTGCTAGGTTACTAGCGGGATAGAAACTGTTGCAGTTCAGTTGTCTAGCAAGAGATCGAATACTTTCTGCAAGGAAAGAGTTAAAAGCATTAGCTGTTAGGTAAGCATTGAGTTTTGGTTGTTCCAGGAGAAAGGAGTTTATTTACAGATGACCAAAATTGTTTAGAATTATTTGAATGAGTTTCTTGAAGTTCACAGTAATATTTTCTTTTGTCTGTGATTATTGCTTTTTTGGTCAGATTTCTAAGTTGGCGGAAGTGAAGAAAATCAGAGCTGTTTCTATGGCATCTCTAATGGCCTGCAAACTGTATTGCTTAACTCGTGGTACTATCAAAGGCTGTTTCTAGGCCATCGGTCACATAATGCACTGTATTCCTCCTACTTCAGGTAATAAAGGTATATGGGTGAAGTAGCCCATATTATGAGCAGATATTGTGTTTACATTTCACATAATTTTAAAATCAGTAGCAAGAAAGTGTTCACCAGCATTGTTGATTCATAAATAAATATGCTTATTTGCAGTATGGCTGCATTCTTTACATGTTTGTACTAAATTGCTGCAGTCAATTATTAATTATTTGCAGATGCCCCTTGCAGTCACAGCTATTGGGTTCTATCCCCATGCCTCCAACTAAGCCATGATGGCTGTCTAGTTTATGTACTGGGCATAAACATGCCTCTCAAGTGTTACAATTTCATGTAATATAATTAAAACTGCCTAATATGTCTGTCACAGGATTACCAGAGAAAGACTACCTGGAATGCACTGTATTACCAAACCTGCTTACAGAACATCTTGGTAGTTATATAAGTCCACATTATGTGAACATTTTCTCTGTAGTTGTGTACCTGCATTTGTCATTGCTTGGCCCATACTGACCCATGCTAACAGCTTGAGAGGTATGTACGTGCTACATCAGCTATAGGAGAATTGTAGTCACTGTACCAGAACTGACACAACTCACCTGTAGAGTATTTATTATCAGTGTTTTCAGGGATATAATCTACGATGCCACTAATGGAATGTTTGTCTCTCTCTCTCTCCCCGTCCCTTATCTTCATTTATTTATTATTATTATTAATTAATAGTAACATATGTTGTTAAACTAACTATATTTTTGCAAAATGTGCTGTACTGTTGTTATGTGTGATTATGATTCACTATTAACATACTTTGTTAAACTATTTTGTTGCCCTTATGGCTTACTTTTTACTGGCATGCTGTTACCATACTGACTGTTATGTTATTTACTATTGTGTTACGCATACTTTACATTAATATGCATTTGTATGAATTAAAATGATGTTCCATTCTGCTAATACTAACAGTGCTTGGTTATTACTAACTTTAACCTGTTGCCATACCTCTATCACCACAGCATGTCAAGGTAGGCCGGTTCCGGCTAATCCCCCCTACTTTCCCTCAACCGGCTATGGCAATGAGTCCCAGCATGACTAGGACCCAGACTGGTGGTGCCCCCTCTACTGACCCTGCAATACCTGCGGTGTCAGGTAGTACCACCCCACTGGATGGTGCCCAGCCCCCTCTGGGAGTGGTGGTGAAGGGGTGTTATCACCCAGGAATAGCTACCGGTCTTGGTGCACAGGATAGTCTACCTTGGGTTTGACTGCCACCTGTGCCAGATTGAGGGCATGCTGGCCAATCTGGTGGGGCAGCCGTGCCCCGGTACCCAGCCTTCAGCACTGCCACCCTTCTGGCAGTAAAGGAGCAGTGCCAACAGTCCCATAGGTGGGGATGTGAGTCATGCTGCTGCTGTCTGGAGGTACATGGGACTTGGATTCTACAACACCCCCCATGTGTCACACACTGCCCCTGTCTGCTGTCATATTTGTCTTGTCTGCCTGCAAATGCATCCTCACCTACCCAACTTACCTCCCCCACATGCAACTATCTCTCTTGCTCAACATTCCACTCACACCTTAAAAAAATGAGCACCTGACCCGAAAAAAAAATATTGCCCCATACATTGGTCTGCAGTTCACCCACATGTTCACTGGACACAAGTAATTTGGTCCAATTGGCTTGCAATGCCCCATACATTGCTCTCCAACACCCCCTTAACCTAAAATGAAACCCTGAATATTGTATTATCATTCTAGTCTCCCACCTAAAGCACTGAAAATTATACTCTACACTCATAACCTCCAGCTAGCAAATACCCTGCAAGAATATAAAACACAGTCTAAAACATAGTGTATAACTTAGTGTAAAATATAGTTTAAAAATACAGTTTAAAAATACAGTTTAAAAACACAGCCATTAAGTTAACACTAAATACATACCATATGGCTCCAGGAAGCCTTAGAAAACACTTGTAGTCAGTGTTAGCCCCACTCCACTCAGGCTCACTCTGCGGCTCTCCCATGTCCCCAATTCCCACCCACCCCCAGTACCACTAAATTTATAGTTACTCAGCCACACCCCCTGTTATAACATCCTATTAGCTGTCACCTAACATACTCTCTCCACCCTGTTATAACATCCTATCAGCTTTCACCTAACATACTTTCTCCACCCACTCTATTACATCTAAATTTACCATCAGATCTTCTGCTGTTGTACCATACAAACAACAGATCCTAACTACTATACTCCTCCTCTCATAATGCTACACTCCTTTTTGCTACCCATTCTGCTAGCCACCTATTTACTCACCTTGTATGAAAACCAGTTTCTTACTAGTTATCAGTACCCAAAAGGCCATACTATCACTCCAGCTGTAAAGCATCCCACCTTCAGCCATGCTAATAATAATGGGTCCAACTTAACATCTTGTTCACTCTTTCAGCATACCAACCCTTGGCACATTAGCCCTAGATCTAGGCAATACTACAAACTTATAAACAAACTCCTGAAGCTTATCATTAAGTACAGACCTAGCCTAATACTCAGTGGTGATATTCACCCCAACCCTGGCCCATCCACTTCTGATATATACACCCCCTCTACTTGCAACCTAAGCTATAAAACTATAATCAATAGACCAACTAACTCTCTCATGGCCTGTCATCTCAATATTAGAAGCATTAATAACAAGGTACATGAACTGCATGCACTCCTGGCTGTCCACTCCCCTGAGAGTCCCTGTCTATCTGAAACCTGGTTAAAACCTAACACTTCCGACAATGAAGTGTTACCACCTGGGTATAACACAGGCTAGATTGTGTTTCCAGGAATGGGGGTGGGGTAGCTATACTCTACAAATCTGAGTTGAATGTGACCATAGATGTTACTCAACCACCTCAAATTAATAACTCCGAAATTCTTGCCACTAGATTGCAACTTAACAAAAGTAAATGCATCAACATCATCTGCATGTATATTCCCCCGGGTAACAATATAGCCACACTTGAAGATACTCTACACTGGCTATCATGTCATTACCCCCAAGAAACCCTACTACTCAGAGATTTTAACATAGACTGGGGCACCTGTTCCTTAGAATTCCCATCTACCAATATTAACCTGCATGCATTTACTCAAATCATAACCACCCCTACCAGGCAAGGTAAACCCAACCAAAAAGAAAGCATACTCAACAGGGTACTCGTAAATAGTAACCCCTAACTGTACACCACTGGTACCCTCCCTGATGACCTCAGTGACCACCTTCTCCCTTATATAGTTAAGCAAAAAGCCATTAATCCCCAACAATCCTTACTCAGAAAAATCAGAAACAAAAAATACTTTGGCTCTGCCAAATTCCAACAGGAACTTAACTCTTGTAACTGGTCTATTCTAAAACACCTCCCCTTAGAGAGGGCAGTTGCATATTTTAACAACAAATTTCTTGAAATCGTTGATTTGCATGCACCTTGCCTATTCAAAGAGAACAAAAGCAAAAACTGCACCATGGCTTTCTAAAGAGTCTAGACTAAAAATTACCAGTAGAAACAAATGTTGGGCTCTATGGCACCCTACTAAAGACCCCCCAAGATCAAGTTAAATACAGGCAAGCTAGGAATGAAACTAAAAAATCCATTTTACAAGAAAAAAAAAACAATACTATTGTCATTTATAGACAGAAAACCAGAACAATTCTCAGAAGTTCTGGGCAGGTCTGAATAATCTACTTTATCCTGGAAAAACTTCTACCCCTATCCCCGCTGCTACCATTGATAAACCTCCCCTGGAAATGTTTCAGATAGTTTTAACCATTTCTTTACTGAGACAATTCAATCCCTAGCTAGCCAATTACATCCTAGCTTCCCTGGCCCTGAAAGTACCATCCTTATGAACCTACTCTCATTCAGCTTCCAACCAGTGTCCATGTCACTTATCCGCACCTTGATCAAAAAATTAAAACCCACCACACTCTCCGCTGATCAACTCCCTGCCGAGTACCTTCAAAAATCAGCTGATGCTATTGCCTACCTAGTATCAATACTAATTAATCATACCATAGCAGAAGCTAAAATTCCCACCATTTGGAAAACATCCTACATAATCCCACTACATAAAGGAGGCTCCTCCACTGAATTCTCCAGTTATAGACCAATAGCTATACTCTCTCCACTTGCAAAGATTATGGAAAAATGTATACACAAACAACTCATGCAACACCTAATCCAGAATCACTTCATGGCAGATACCCAACATGGCTTCCGTCCACACCAGAGCACTACTTCAGCCCTACTAGCTTTTACCAATACCATGAACAATAACCGCAACAATAATCACATATCCTCAGCCCTCTTCTTTGATCTTTTCAAGGCATTCAACATGGTTGACCACCAACTTTTGATTCACCCTGCAAATTTCCTCTCTAGATTCTAAAGCTCTTCAATTGTTTAAATCCTACCCCAGTGGGAGACAGCAGGCTGTTTTTTGGCAGAACAAGCTCTCTAACCTACTACCTAACACCCTAGGAGTACCACAAAGCTCCATACTAGGGCCCCTACTGTTTTCCATCTTTATTAACGACTTGTATACTGTCATCCCGAATGTCAGCTGTATCCAATATGCTGACGACTCCACCCTGATTTGCTCATTTACATCTCCTACAGATTTATGGTCTGCTACCCAGTCCACCTTTAATACTACAGAACATTGGCTCTCTGAATGTCGATTGATACTAAATCCCAAAAACACTAAAATGCTGTTATTCTCACGAACACAAAAAGGTCTGCTGCTTTTACCTTTACCATAAATGCAAATGATGGCACAATAATCTCTCCCAACCCTTCTACAAAACTATTAGGTGTCATTATTGATAATAACCTAAAATTTGACCTACATGTAAACCAATCAATCAAAACCATCAATAAAAACTAGGGTCACTTTACAGAATAAAAGCCTTCTTAACCCCTCCAGCCAAAATTACCATAGCTCGCTCTCACCTACTTTCAACACTTCTATATGCATCCCCCCTACTCTTTAATCTAAACAAGACTGTACTTAATACACTCTCAACCTGTTATAATCACATTTCCAGGTTTGCCACTGGCCTGCCTTTTAGGACACACCACTGCATCAATCTTAACCAGCTTGGGTGGCTTTAACTACCCAGTCTAATCCAATATAACCTATTGATTATGGCTAATAAAATCCTTTATAATCTGGATAATACTCCACCACTTAAAAAATCTTATCATCCCCTATAACAATCCATGACTGCTTTGATCCTCTTACAGACTACTAATTCAGACAATCAAAATTAACAATGCAGCTGGTGATTCCCTCTTTGCAATCTCTGTAGGCAGAGCCTGGAACTCACTTCCAGCTGATATTACTTTGCTGTCTTCCCTAGGCCAATTCAAAACTCGACTCAAACAACATCTGGCACTAAACTGGCTTTGCCACTGCAACAAGCCTGGCAAACTCTCATCATGAATGTGAAAAATCTATTAATCAGATTACTGTTGAATTTACCCCTGATTGTCACCAGGGAGTAACTCTAACCTGTCGAACTTGTCTATTCATGTTTGCTTATGTATTCTTTGTCAATACCATATTTGTAATATGTTTTTCATTGTTTTTATTGTATCTGCTTACCTTGGAGCTTTTCTCCCTGGGCCTTCGCTGAAAATGGACATGAATCCAGTCGGACTATCCCGGACAACAAATGCAACATGCGGTGGTACTGACATTACCCCACCTTCAACTTTTCAGAGGTCCGTCAGGTATTGCCCAAGGCTATGGTCCTGCTCCTGGTAAGCAGGACACCTGTTTTGTTAAGGAACAATTATATTCTAGTATGGTTAAGGGCCAGAATAATGCCCTATGTAAACATAACTATGCGTGTAAACAGTGTAAGATTTTTTTAACTTCCAGTCTGGAAGAGGTACCTAAGATTACTAGAAGGGGTAGTCACAGGAGTGTAGTCAACAAACAAATACCCTTTGGCAGTTACAGTTAAGATCACATAAGGCTCCTGGTTTAAATGAGGCAAGGAATCTAAAATGCCTTTTAAAATACAACACGTCAAAGGTAAATACTTAGGCAGTGAAATGTGTATTTCCATACATTTGTTAAGAGAGTTGTACTGGGTTTTTGTGTTATTTTTCAAATATAGTGTCATATTGATTAATTAAAAGGTAAATATTATTGGTCATGTTTTACCTGATCTACTTCAAGTGATTGTTAGAAAAGTCCTCAGTTGAATTTGTATTTTGCTCCGAGGAAGTGTTTTGTGGATGAAAGCAGAGAAGAACGTTGTTTGACACTAAACCAGTTGTGGGTCTTCATTGTTAATACTCTTGGAGGCTTTTCATACACAATAGTGCAGGTATTAATGTACTGCTTTTTTCTTTCTTATTGCGGGTGACCATGGGGGTTGGTGTGTCTGTCCCTTACACAACCTGATGTCAGTGTCTCTTTAGACTCTGATTGTGATGGTGGCCACAGTGAGGCACATGTGGGGGTGTCAGAAGCTGAATATGTCCCATAGGTAGACATTTATTCATTCATTGCTTGAATCTAATTGAGTTCTGACTGAGCATGCTACTGAAACAACTCGAAATATAAATTGATAAATATATTTTTTTACACTTCTTTCCAAAGTTCTACAGTATCCTAATTGCTTTTGCTTGATTGATTTAGGTCTATAATATTTGCTGACTTCTGATCTGTGTTGAAAGTGCTATTTTTCTGAGTTGAAAGTGCTATTTTTCCCCACCCTTAATCCTGCTCTGTTAAATACTGGCCAAACAACTTGTGTGTTTTATTTGATTGTCTCAAGGCTTGCTAGTATAATTAAGATTCCCTGTTTGTTACCTCTGCATTCATTGCTTGAATCTAATTGAGTTCTGACTGAGAGTGCTACTGAAACAACTCAAAATATAAATTGATAAGTATTTTTTTGGCACTTCTTTCCAAAGTTCTACAGTATCCTAATTGCTTTTGCTTGATTGATGTAGATCTATACTATTTGCTGGCTTCTGATCTGTGTTGAAAGTGCTATTTTTCTGAGTTGAAAGTGCTATTCCCCCCCACCCTGCTGTCCCTATTAGTGTTTTCTTTTTATACTTGGTGGCTTTGCAATTGCCTGCCTCTACTGTATATCTGATCTGTGACACTCCTCCCAGTCTAGTGTCTTTAGCTCATTTTACCTAATACAGAGAGAAGAAAAAAAATTGCACTTTATTCATCTGCTTTTACTGTGTTTGTGTTTTTTCCTATTTTATTACTTATTTTACTCTTGCTGCCTGTTCTTAAAAGTACTTAATAGCATTTATTCTGCTGCATTTATTATTGCTTGTTAGTAGCCAATTAAATTGTAACTGTTATTCTAAGCCTTTGGATTACGCACTTGGGCTTCAGACCAGTTGTTTCACATTAGGATGGTTTGTGGTCTGCACTGTTGTGGCAGGACATGTAGCTTACATCCTTCTGAGTTGGGAGTTGCTGATTGAAGGCTTAGTGTCTGTTATTCTAAAGTGTATTAGTTCTGGTTTAAGCATTTCGGCTTTGGGCCAGTTTTTTTACATTAAGAAGGTGTGGTCTGCACTCTTGTGGGAGGCTGGATTCTGCCCTTCTGAGCTGGGAATTTCTGGTCACAGGCTTATTGTGCCTGCTTATTTGAACTGTTTCTTTCTGAAATTGGTGCACCTTGTTGCTGTAGCATAGACCAGATTCAGGCCTGCTGAATCTAGCTTTGTTTGTATAACTTGAGCACTGATCCAGGCCATCTTTTTTTTTTGGAGAAGGTTCCACTGCACCCTAGCAGCAGGAGTGTGCAGTTAGAACTTGTCTAATTGAAGACTGCTGGAGCAGGGCTCAATTTTAGGTTCATAGGTTCATAGGTAGATAATAGGCTATCAGCCCAAGGGACTACATAAGCCTAGCCAACAAGGTTCCCTGGCTTACGCCACCCAAGAAAGTTATTTTTGTGTGCCACTGTCAAGCAGAGACACAGAATTGATCCCCGGGGTGTATTTCCTATTTCCCATCCACTCATCAAGATTTTTCTTGAAGAGTGCTAATGAAGAACTTTGCTTGACATAGATGGGTAGCCTGTTCCAGTGTATGGGAAGTCTCTGGGACAGGAATCTATCCCTCCAGCATGTCCTGTTTATTGTGGTGACAAGGTTTAGGTCCCTAGAGCATGTAGCTCAGAGGGATTGAGATTTCTTTAGGTGTAGCATGTCCAACAGCTCTGGATTTGACAAAGCTTTATATGTTAGGCAGAGATCACCTCGGAGTAGGCGATATGCTACAGAGTAAAGCTGGAGTTTTTTGAGGTGGTCAGTGTAGGGCATTTGTTTGAGGCCAGTAATCCTCTTTATAAGGTACTTCTGTGGCCTTTCCAGCTGCTGCATATGTCTTGTGAGGTACATTCCAAAAGGGGCGTTGTACTCTATAATGGGTCTAATGAGTGTCGAGTAGAGGGGAACAATGACCTCTTTTTTCCTGTATGAGAACCCTTTTATGATGAGGTGTGCCATGTAGAAGGACTTCCTGACTGCTGTGGTGATGTGACTATTAAAGGAGAGACTACTGTCCACCTGGGTCCCAAGGTCTCTTATCTCACATTAGTTTTTAAGTAGACTGCTGCCTATGTGGTAGTTCATGGGTACAGAATTTTTACCAAAAGGGATGACACTGCACTTTTTGGAATTGAGCTTAAGGCCATGGCTCTGACACCAGGCATCTGTCGCAGTGAGGCCCTTCTGTAGGATGTCCACATCATTTGGGGACTTGACTATGGCTTCTAGTTTGCAGTCTTCTGCGAACTTTGTTAGCCAGAGGCCTTCTGTATTAGCCTGTACTTCAGAGAAGTAGATACCAAACAGGAGAGGTCCCAGGATGGAACCCTGTGGTACTCCACTTGTCACTGCTTTGAGGTCAGATTTGGAATCTGCAACTTTTACAGTGTGGATTCTGTCAGTGAACCAGTTGGCAACTCATCTTGTGACATAGGGATTTAACCTAGTTTAATGAGTTTAGCTATAATTCCAGAATAGTGGATGGTGTCGAAAGCCATGGTGAGGTCAAGATAGGCTGTGTGAACCACCTTACCCTTATCTACGGCTTTGGTGACTGCCTCAAAGAAGTCGATCAGGTTCAGGAGGCATGATCTGCCTTTCACAAACCTGAACTGGGTGGGATCCAGAGTTTGGAGGTTACCAATGTCTTTGTTTATGAGTTCCATGATGATACGTTCTATGGCCTTGCAGCCCAATCTCATCAGGCTAATAGGTCGATAGTTCCTGGGATCAGTGGTGGCTCCCCTTTGTGGAGTGGGATAACTGTTGCTGTGCACAATTCAGTGGGCACAATGCCTGATGTGAGGCTATTATGGAGCATGGTGCTTAAGTGGGGAGCTAGTTCATTTTGAAGTTCATGTAAAACGCAACCTGGGATGCTGTCTGGTCCCATGGATGCTGTGTTTTTGGCTTTAGAGACTGCAGCTTTTACCTGCATAGTTGTGATTATAGGGACTCTGCATTTTTCCTGTGTAGATATGGACCCTTTAGGGGGTGAGAGGGGGGTAAAGTTAGCACTGAACCTATCTGCCAGGATGTTGGCAATATCAGTTGGTTCTGTAATTTTCATGCCTTTGTGATGTAACTCAGAGCAGATCTGGGTGTTGCCATCGAGATTCTTGACATAGCTATAAAAAGCTTTGTGGTTGTCCTTGGAATTAGTGGTGATTTTGTTTTCGCAGCTAGCTTTGGAGGATCTTATAAGGGATCTCAGCTTCTTACTGAGGCTGACCAGGGAGCTCATCCACTCATGGGATTTTTCTCTCTTTTGCACCAGTTACTTCCTTCTGTTGTACAGTTTGTTTATGGCGGGGAACCACCAGATTGGCTTCCTTTTTTTGGAGGATAGCGTCTTGGTTCTGTTTGGGATAGCACGATCCATGCACTGGTATAAGTGCTTATAGAGTGCATTTGTGTAGGATTCAGCAGTTGTAACTGTATTGTCCATCTGCATGGGTGTCATGAAGTTCACCACTTCTGTCTTAAGAAGCATGAAGTTGGCTTTGGAGAAATGTTTTACTGTGGTTTCCTTAATGCGGGGGTGGAGGTGGGATGTGGATATCAAGGGTGATTAGCTTATGGTTGGATCAGACCAACGAGGAGTTGACTTCAGGTGTGGAGCATCGGTTTTTAGCTTTTTTCTGGTTAATTGGGTAACTTGTTTAAATCAGTTTGTTCATTTTCTATTGTTTCATTCATATATCTATATCTATATCTATATCTATATCTATATATATATATATCTATATATATATATATATATATATATATATATATATATATATATATATATATATTTATAAATTGTACTTTATTCATCTGCTTTTACTGTATTTGTGTTTCTTCCTACTTTATTACTAGGGGCACTGACTACAACTCTGATCTGAGATATATAACAATAAGTATTCTTTTCTGTGAATTTAAAGTGTTTTTTTTTTTATTTTATCTGCTTTATTTTCTGAAAAAATAAAAATAAAAAATACTTCTTTCCCGCCTTTCTAAGCTATTATAGTCCATTTTTCAGGTTAAGTGCTGAATTCAGGGCTGTGTTACAAATCTCTGTGATTTCCCATACCTTACTTGGATAGAAGGAAGTTTCTCTGTTCACCTGTGAGAGAGGGGAGCTTTGAGCAGCCTATCTGTCCCTGGAGGAGTGGTTTCAGCCCAGAAATTAGTAGCTTATTGGCCATTTTGGGCTCATTTCTATCTCTTTCATTTCCCTGCTATAAATACCGCATTTGCTCAGTTTTGCATGCCAGGCAGCGCCAGTTAGCTAAGGTATAACTATTGCCGGCTCCACAAAGTGTCCTCTTCAATTTTTCCCTTGGAACTAGACAAACTTTCAACTTAAGCACTCAAGCCATTCATTTCTCAGCCCGGCACTTGCTCAAAACTCATAGCAAGCACTTATAAACCCTAGCACTAGACCCTTCTATACTGTACAGAAGGACAAGGCTCTCTAGTCAACCTTACCAGCCATTCAGTAAAACAGTTCACTGTACTTATCCAGGCATGTCCAAAGGGCAGTTTCAGGTGTACTCTCCAGTCCAACTGGTGAATCTGGGCATTTTGAGGCAATGTTACAACTGCCTCATGTACACAGACAATCCTTTCCTCCTACCACCAAACACTAATACATGTGAGAGATGCAATTATACAGCCAAACTGCAGGCTAAGCTCTCTCAACCCAAGGCTGGATGAAAAAGTCAGGAGGAGGAGAAGGAAATACTTGCATCGCACCACCAGTCTTACATAGATCCATTAAACCAGCACCGGCAAAAAACACACATAAATACATGAAAACATACTTGGATGCTCTAAATAAAAATCTGCAAAAGCAAAAGATTCCTCCAAAGCAGACACCCAAGCAACCTCCACTCCCTAACACAAATCATGAAACACATACTTCACAAAAGCAGTGTGCCATGCAATCACAGCCCTTAAGGCAAAATAACATACCCAACATACTAGTAATAGGTGACTCTATAGTCAGGCACACTGACTTCCCACTCACTAGGCTGAATAAGGAGAAGGTTACTGTTAGCTGTCTGTCAGGTGCCAGGATCTGCCACATAACACAAGCACTCAGTTCACTCCAGAACAAGTACAAATACGACTCTGTCATTGTCCATGTTGGTGTGAATGACCTGAGCCATACCTCCCTGGACTACATGAAAACAGGCCTGGAAGAGCTCTCTGATCTTGTAACCCTGGCCAGTATGACCCTGACCCTGAGTAGCATCCTGCCCTCACCAATAATGATACCACAGTATAAAGAAAAAAAATGTCAGTTTTAACAATTGGCTAAGTTTCTGGCATTATTCAAAGGGGATCCAGTGTCTCTCCGCATGGGATGACATGCTCGACAAGCCACGCTGTTTCGCTAGAGACAGCTTGCACCTGTCACCCTTAGGCTTTCGAATACTGGCCAAGTCTCTTGCCACCCCCATAGTGCCTTTTTTAGGCAAGGCTCAAAAGACAAACCCACCACCATAAATAGCACAAGTAACAAAAAACTGAGGGTAATGCTACTCAATGCCAGAAGTCTAAACCTTAAAATGCACACACTTGAGGCACTCCTCATTATGGAGAAAATCAATATATGTGCAGTAACACAAATCATGTTTAAGGCTCCAGAGAGACCCCCAGCACCACCAGGCTACAACTCATACCATACATTTCAGCCACAGAACCCGGACCAAAATACAAAATGCGGGGGCTTATCCATATTCATCAAGGATACCCACACCTCCAGGTTAGTGGCACAGCACGATGCTTCAGAGATCATCCACTTGCAACTAACAATGGGCAAAACTGCAATTCAAATTGTAGCTTGCTACAGATTACCCACCATGTCCCAGGACCCCCATTCTGCATTTCTGGAAATACTGGGAAATATAAAGGTCCTGCCAAACACCCTAATATTGTGTGATTTCAATTACCCAAACATTAACTGGGAGAACTACTCAAGTACTAACTCCCTTGCCCAACATTTCCTAGAATTTATAAACTCAAACAACCTGGATCAACTGGTCAACACTCCCACCAGAGGTGACAACATATTGTACCTGGCCATCACCAACATGTGTGACCAGTGCTCCACACCAGAGGTCAACCCCTTGCTGGTTAGATCTGACCATAAACAAATCACTTTGGATATCCACATTCCATCCCCACCCCCGGACAAGGTAACCACCGTGAAAAAGTTTTCAGAAGCAAACTTCACGTTACTTAAGACCGAGGTGGAAAGTTTCAAAGCCCCCATGCTAAAGGATAATGTTGTTCAAGCTGCAAAATCCTTTACTAATGCATTCTATGGGCACCTACAGGAATGCATGGATTGTGTTATCCCAAGCAAAACCAAGACGCACTCCTCCAAGAAAAGGAAATCAGTCTAGTGGACTCCTGCCATAAACAAGCTATACAATAGAAGGAGGAAACTAGTACAGAAAAGAGTAAAATCCCAAGAAGGGATGACATCCCTGATCAGTATCAGCAAGAAACTACGATCCCTCATAAAATCATCCAAGGCGAATTTTGAAAGAAAAATTACCAAGGACTCCAAAGATAACCACAAGGCATTCTTTAGCTATGTCAAGAATCTAAGTGGCAATGCTCAGATCTGCTCGGAGTTAGTGCAGAATGGTACAAAATACACTGAACCGACTGATATTGCCAACATCCTGGCAGACAGGTTCAGCGCAAACTTTACCCCCCTCTCACCCCCAAAAGGGCCCATAACCATACCAGAAGAATGTAGAGCCCCTGAAATCAAAGACACTCAGGTTAAAATAGCCCTCTCCAAAGCCAAAAACACAGCATCAATGGGACCGTATGGTGTCCCAGGCTCTGTCCTACATGACCTCAAAGACAAACTAACCCTTCACCTAAACACACTGTTCAAACTCAGCCTCTCCACAGGTTACGTACTCATAGAGTGGTGCACAACAATGGTTATTCCATTCCACAAAGGTGGAGCCACAACAGACCCCAGGAACTATTGCCCTATAAGCCTGACTAGCTTGTTCTGCAAGGCTATGGAGCTCATCATCATGGAACTCATTAACAGAGACATTGGGAACCTCCAAATACTGGACCCTACCCAGTTCGGCTTTGTTCAGCAGATCATGCCTCCTAAACCTGGTGGACTTCTTTGAGACAGTTACCAAGGCTATAGATGAGGGAAAGGTGGTACACACAGCCTACCTTGACCTCGCAAAGGCCTTCGACACCATTACCCATTCTGGTATTATAGACAAGCTCACTAGCCTGAACATAAACCCCTACGTCACAAGATGGGTTGCCAACTGGCTCATGGACAGAACTGACATGGTAAGAGTTGCAGGAGCTAGGTCTGACTCTAAACTGGTAACAAGTGGCATTCCCCAGGGCTCAGTCCTAGGACCCCGCTTGTTTGGCATATACTTCTCAGATGTACAATCAAGCACAGGAGGACTATGGCTGACCAAGTTCACAGATGACTGCAAACGAGGGGCTATAATTGACTCTCTGGCTGACATGGACATCTTTCAAAAGGGTCTCACTGAGACAGATACCTGGTGTCAAAATCATGGCCTCAAGCTAAATGCCAAAAAGTGCATAGTCATCCCCTTTGGAAAAAACAAAGTACCTACAAACTACCACATAGGTGGTAGTCCCCTAAATACAGAAGATGTAATAAAAATCTTTCTCTGTCCCAGAAGGAAGCACTTTGTAACCTTCTTAGATTAACTACAAAAGCCACTACTGGTTTCCTAATGGAACTGAAGTCATTTTGTGTTTATGTCTATATGTTACTAATATGTTCAAAAATAAAATAAAAGGGCTCTGGGAACCCAAGTAGATAGTAATCTCTCCTTTGATAATCACATTGCCAAAGTAGTTAGAAAATCCTTCTATGTGGCCCACCTTATCACAAAAGTGTTCGCATCCAGATCAAAAGAGGTCATTGTGCCCCTCTACTCATCGCTCATCAGACCTATCATAGAGTACAATGCCCCATTTGGGATGTATCTTACAAGACACCTGCAACAGCTGGAAAGACCACAGAAGTACCTCACCAAGAGGATCACTGGCCTCAAAAAGATGCCCTATTCAGCTCAACTGAAGAAATTTCAGATGTACTTGGTTGCATACCACCTACTCAGAGGTGATCTCTGCCTAACATACAAGGCCATGTCCAACCCAGAACTGGTGGACATGCTCCACTTAAAGAAAAGCTTATCCCATTGAGCCACATGCTCTAGAGATCTAAAACTTACCACAACAATAAATAGGACATGCTGGAGGGATAGATTCCTGTCCCAGAGACTTCCCATGCTTTGGAACAAGATTCCAATCTGCATTAAGCAGAGTTCCTCGCTAACACTCTTCAAGAGAAACCTTGACGAGTGGATGGGAAACATAAAGTTTATACCGGGGATTGCTTCAGTGGCTCTGCTGGACAGAAGCACAGGGAACTAATCTAAGGGGGCGGCGAAAGCCAACACATTCTTATAAATGCCTTCGGGCAGATAGCCTAAGTACCTACCTATGAACCTATGAACCTATGAACCTATGAACCTATTTTTCTTCTGCCCCCATTGTCACCGCACACAGTCCATATGCCCACACATACCCTGTCCCCAGAGGCCAAAGATATTGGACAGTCAGAAGGTAGGGACATTGAACAGGAAAGTGTGGGAACTATGGCTCCACTGAGTGTAGACAATGGCCATAGCCAGAGAGCTGGAAAAGTCCCACCCAGGTGGATTGACAGTGGTACTTGTAGGAGGCTTGTTGTCTGTCCACCATCTGTTGCAGGTGTCATATCATGGGTCACTTGGCACATGTTTCAGGCCATCATGGAGGCATAGGCACATTCTCAATGAAACTCCAGATGTATTATTAGGGTTATGGATGCAGCACAGTCTGACATCCATGACTACCTCCATCGCAATGGGGACACCCTGGATCGGTTCACTGATGCAGTGGACAGACAGTAGGCTGAGACATTGTCAATCTTGGACCGCAGATTGTCTGTGTTGGAACGTGTGGTTAGAGTTGAGCATCAGACCAGTGGACATAGGTCAGCAACCCCATCTGCTGAGAGTCCACGTGGCCATGCGCACTCACACTCCCATAGTGGCAGTACATCCAGTGCTACAGAGGGGAGTTTGCCATTCACAACACGATCTGGCAGGCCATGGGCTCTTGGTCCTGGGCATTCCTGTGGATGACAAGGTCCCAGCAGACAGCAGTCACCATCAGCTACTAGCACTGCTTCTGACCTTGGGCATGGAGATGCCAGTGCAACTCCTGGCACAGTCAGTTCCCGTGTTCGGGGCCAGAGATGATGAACTGTCAACTCTACCATGTATGGTCCAAAACTGTCCAACATACACATGTGTAGGGCTAGCACTGAGCCTGACTGTGTACACACACACACACTCAAACACCACTGTCAAATGCAGGTCACCTACAGACACACACGGCATCTCTCCATAGTCCATCTTACATGCTCCCCTCCTGACTCACACACATGCTGTCTACTGTTTCTGCCAGCCCAAGTCTCCTGCACCCCTCAAAAAAACCCTGTGCAAGTGATGATACCTATAAACACAATTGTAGACTTCACACTTAAGGTCCAGCTTCACAGCAAATTCCAACAGCAAAAACAGACCACCAGGCTGATAAAAAAACAGCAATTTAATAAAATGCAGTAAGTAATAAAATGCAGTAGGTTAGCACTTTCAGGCAACAAGGGGCATTCTCCTGTAGACACTGCAAAGCTTGTCAATATATTAGACACAACAACATATTCATCCATCCACTGTCTGTAAAGAGCTATTCATTGAAACAATATGCTGACTGTTTGACCAGTAATATTATATACTTGGCTGACTGTATGCAATGTTGTTCACTTTATGTCAGTAAAGTGAACTGTAGATTGAAGGACAGGGTGTTACAATATATGTCAGCTATACATGCAGCCAATATAAACAATGCCCTGTATCAGCATGTAAAGCAGTACCCTGAGCATGTATTTTCTTTTATGATTTTGCAGGTTATTCATCCAACCAGGAGGGGGCGTGATTTGAGAAATATAACAGAATGCAGGGAAACTAGATGGATAATCAATCTGGATCTGGCCTGAATAGTGTTATTCCTATCAAGCCTTTTTTAAAAAAGAGGAGGGATTTTTACTGTGTTTTTGATTGGCTGTTATGTATTTTAAAAGGAGTTCATAACTTTTGTATGTTGTCTGAAGAAGGTTTTTTTTAAACCTGAAAGCGTTAACCTACTGCATTTTATTACATGCTGCATTTTATTAAACTACTGTTTTTTATCAGCCTGGTGATCCGGATTATCTGTTTTTGCAAGTGATGATAGCTATGCCACATCCCTGTCGTCCTCTCCATCAATACAGGGAGATGAAGCTATGTGTCTGACGCACAGGGTGACTGTATTAGTTAACATGTATTTGTGTAATGTAGTGTTGGTTCACCATGCCACTTGTAGTGCTTACTGACAGATACTGTATGCTGGCATTTGTCATGGGTAAGCCACATACATTTGTGTACCTTATGTTGCATGATGTTGTATTGGCTGTATAGTTACACAATGACAGGTGTGTCATGGACCTGTTTCTGTTTCTGTTACAGGAGTCTGGTGGGACAACCTATGGATACAAGGTGGAATTACGGCAGCACAGGATGGCATATCAGCACAGCAGTAATATGTCGTCACCAAGGTACAACACTATAAGTGCATGGCTCCATAGGTTCATATGTGTATAACAGGCTAATAAGGACAATGGCAGCGTTCAGCATACTCATGCATCCCTAATCTGTCAGATGGTCTACTACCCTTGATAAGTGCCACCAGGGTTTTGGGAACTAACCCATCCACAAACTCTGCTGATGGAGATGACCCATCTACATATACCCTGTGTCCAGTATCAACAGTTATGATTGTTGTGTGCTGCATCCCAGTGTGTAACCTGCACATGACATGTGTCACAGCAGATGTGTACTTTACATCCATGATGGGCCTGTTTCATGTAGGGTGTACTGTCTGTGTTACATACCTCTCTCACCAGCATGTACTATGCATACTATACTGATGTTTTCAGTGTGTAGAACAGGTGATACTTGTGTTAGTCTTGTCATGGATACCCAGGAGGTACACAGTGGAAACTGACACCTCCTTGTATGGAGCCATACACATCCCTTCCAAAGCATTTTGGAGACAGACTACACGTGTATGGTCATGACATGGACTGCATAGGACATGTTATCTACACTGTGTATTGGTGTACCATGGAACCTGTGTGGCTGCTGTAGTTGTACGATATGCCTGTGTAGTGACATGGCAAGGGTGCCACTGTATACAGTGGTAGGTGGGATGACTACCACAATCAGTATACCAGTGACAGGCTGGGATGTACATCCAAAACCTGTTGGTATTGGTTATACAACAGTGAATGCATCCACATCTTTCCGACCAGTGACAGTCGAAGGCTACATTACTCTGTGTCCATAAATCCATGTGTAATCACTACAACATTTTTCAGGGGTAGATGAATCCCCACAACATAGCATTGTGCAGTCGTTAGAATTTAGTAATTGTCAGTGGCTCAGACAACAACTGCATGTGTCTTAGATCATCCTGGATAACTGTTGGTTCTGTGTGTGATTTTGTGACAGCTCCTTATTGTATAATAACCAAAGAATGTAAATTTTTCAACTCCTGAAGAGCTATATACTCATCTCTTGTCAAATTACAAAAAGAGCAATTATTAGTAGAAAATAAATTCAGGTCTCTAAAGGCAGTTTCACAAGAGTCTATAAACCTCTGTACTCCTGCAGGTACTGTTGGAACAAATGTACTTGGTTGCTTATAGATTTGGTTCATATTGCACAAACCTGCTGAATCCACAGGAAACAAGTGTTTGCAGCATGGCCTGGTGGAGTGAGATTTATGTCCGACATCTATTGTATAGTGTAACAGTCAATGGGCTCTGCCAGTTACACTCAACAGACATGATCTGGCCTTCAGCAAAGGTAACAGTGTTTGGTCCAGTGTCAGTAGGTGTATGACAATGGTAGTGCTCATATCCATGTTAACCCCCATCATGGCATTTCAGGTGACAGGACTCAGAGATCTGGGGGACACTGCTTTGCACTAAATGCTAGTTTTCTTCTATGCATGTAAGTATTGCAGTTACTGCCAGCATGTTGCAGGAAGAGAGTCAGGTAAGGTGCCTGTACAGAGCACAGACAAACACGTTAGAGGAGTGCAATATGTACACACTGTGTTGCTTGGTCATGCTGTGGATCACTTGCCCAAGGGATGGACCAGGTCCTTACCTACAATGTCCTGGAGCAATGCTGTGACATCCCCACATGGGGATCCAATGTATTGCATCATGTGTTCACCAATATGGATGACCCCTGCAGCCCCCCCAATGTGATGTCCTACCTGGTGGGATTTGGCCACAGATCATGTTCTTTGGAACTGCAGCACGTACCCCCACTTGTAGACAATACAGACATATATGTCAAGAAAACCATGTATGACCTCCTGTGGGATGGTTGACATAGAGTGAATGCACATCCCCCTGCAGATGGGACAGGCAGGTATGCAGAGCTCTACACCCATGCATTATGTCAGCAGCATTACTACTGCATGAAATCGGTTGTATGGGACAGGTGGGCCACAGGCTTGGCATGGCTCACCACACCTGAGCAGTGGACAACTGCTATTAACAGACTGTGCAATAACAGTTGGACATTGCTGTGTGACAGTTGGGGTGACGGTGCCCCTCTAACATGCAGGCACAACCTCCTCAGCTAAATGAAGCACATAGTGTTATTGTGATGTTGCGTAGACATGGTAAGTAATAACATTAGCCACCCGCACAAAGCAGAACCACAATGCACTGTGTAGTTACATGTGTAACCTCAAAGGACATGCACACAATGTTGCTGACCTCATACATCATGATGGCACATATGATGGGTCTGTACTCAAACCTAACCTGTACTCCCACACTGTTTGCATCAACTACACTCCCTTGTCCCTACCACATGTGACACATGACATTCCTACAACCTTTCCCATAACTGCCATATTTACAGAGCAGTTTATAATTGGCATCTCAATGTACAATACAATGAATCTATTGCACATGCTAACATTGCAGGCTGAATCCCACATGTGATCTCACAAGGATTGCTAACACCATTGGGAAACCCTTGCAGCCACACCGAAACCACTGGCTGCATACCAGCTGAGTGGACAGTGGCAACTGTTCCACCCTTACACAGAGGTGGTGCATCCAATGAACAACATAACTATAGACATCTTTGTCTAAGTATACATATCTGTATGACTGTAGGGACAATCATCATGCAGCTGCTCAGCACACATATATGTGATCTACACTTAGTTAACTGTAAGCAGTTAGGATGTATGACAGGGGCAGCATGACTGTTACACATGGTGGACATTTCTGAGGCAGTCGCCAAGGACCTGGGTGAGGGTAAATCAGGATGTACAATGCCCAAAGTGAGCCAAGCCATTTGACTATATTCACCATTCAGACAACATTTACAAAGCACCCACTTAGGCATACATGAGACTGTCATTGCAGGGGTCACTAAGTGGCCCATTGATGGCACACGTATGCAACATAGGGACATCTGCCTCCAATACATGATCTGTATGCAGCAGTGCTCAACAGGGCACGGTCTTGGGTCCTCTACTGCTTGGAATCCATGTAACCACAATACACATGACTACTGAATGACTGCGGCTAACAATGTTGGCTGATGCCTGCACATTGTGAGCACTCATAGAATCTGTGGGTTATGTTAATAGCCTACAAGAGGGTATTGATGAACAAATGATGAAGAAATGCCTGTTGACATACTAATGGCCATAAACCCTAAGCGAATATATATGTAGTATCATTTCATTCAGGTAGACCTATGTACCTGGTAAATAGCACATCAGTTGCAATATATGCTGTACATACTCAAGGGTGAAAGAACTGAGCACACAGACCTGGCCACACAGGTTTATACCTAATGTGCCTCAGATCACCATGTCTCTACAGTGGTATGGGAGGGATCATATGGCATAGCTAATACTTGTAACCTCCACATACCCTTCCCTCAGCATGCCAGTATCTGAGTGCAATGGCTATATGTTGACTTAGCTTTCCAAGCAATACTGGCATTGCACACAACAGTATAGTCCCTCACAAGGAAAATTCACTTTTTCAGTATATGTTCAATGGGGATCATCTGCAATAAGTGTCATTGTCGCCTGTGGCATATAGACTACTTAGAGGGGATCTGTGCCTTGCATACTGGGCAATGTGTGACCCTGCTTGATTGCATATGCGGTAGGAAGCATAGTAGATGCATGTCTCACTATAATGACACTAATCTAGTATGTGATGTTAGTACTACACGCTTGTGGGAGAGATTTGTCTAGCAGACTGAAACACACCCTTAGAACAGAACCCTGTCTAATGGCACACAGAGAACCTCAGTGCACCTCAGCCCATGCCGTTTGTTTGATTGACTGGGTGAGCATCATCTCAACACAGGGCATCTGCCTGTGTCCCTCTTGGACTAGGGCAATATGTACTGATCCTGTAACTACTGGTATGACTATGTCTATGGTCGTGAGGGCTGTATGCACATTATTCTAGTTCAGTTCAAACATCCTATGGTCCCATAACATGATGTACAATGCTCTAGCAGGCTCACACACAAACATGGCTATGTTGAGGTGAGCACCAATTCCAGTCACTGTGTACAGCACATGCCAAGGCACACACATATTGCAAGTTGGCTGTATGTAGATGTGAACACTTACATATGTAATAGTACATACTGTAGATCACAGTACATGTTGCATGCAGCACACCTCATGTCTGCAAGTACTATCAGTTTAGGAAATATTATGCTTAATGACATAAGCAGGCCTTGCTGTGATCAGTCGTTTGGGGGCCACATCACCCACTGCAAATAAAACACTGCAAAACCCTGCCTATGTCTAGGTTACCAAGGTTATGCCATATGGATACACACACACACACACACACACACACACACACACACACACACACACACACACACACACACACACACACACACCACGTACACACACACTGAGTGGGCTAGAGTGAGATTAGAACTTCTACTTATCTTATCTGGTTTTATACACTATAGATCACAGTATTTATCACATGCACCATGGTTTATGTCTGATACTCCATTCTCAGCTGGTAGTCTTAAGGTGGCTGACATCATCAGGCCTTGTAGAAGAGAGCAGTTTGGAAGCCAGCAGCAAGTTACAGGCCCAAAAAGTGCCTAACCATTGCAGGTGGATAGCCCATGAGAGCATGTCTGTTGCTTTGCTGGGGAATGCATACACACACACACACACACACACACACACACACACACACACACACACACACACACACACACACACACACACACACACACACACACACACACACACACACACACACACACACACACACACACACACACACACACACACACACACGCGCACACATGCACACACACACACACACACACACACACACACACACACACACACACACACACACACACACACACACACACACACACACACACACACACACACATACACACACACACATGCACCAAGTGGGCTGGAGTGAGATTAGAACCCCTACCTATCTGGTTGTACTGATCGCATGCTCCATGGCTTACATCTGATACTACATTGTCAGCTGGTAGTCTTAAGTTGTCTGGCATCATCAGGCCTTGTAGAAGAGGGCAGTTTGGAAGCCAGCAGCAAGTTACAAGCCCAAGAAGTGCATAACCATTGCAGGTGGATAGCCCATGAGGTTGTGCCCATTGTTTTGCAGGAGAATACACACACAGACACACAGACACACACACACACACACACACACACACACACACATCTGATACTACATTGTCAGCTGGTAGTCTTAAGGTGGCTACACATCACACCTTGTACACAGTGCAGTTTGGAAGCCACACACACACACACACACACACACAGGTGGACAGCACACAGGTTGTGCCCATTGTTTTGCAGGAGAATACACACACAGACACACAGACACACAAGTGAGCTGGAGTGAGATTAGAACTCCTACCTGTCTACTCTTGCTCACTATAGATCATGGTATTTATCACACGCCCCACATGTTAAGTCTGTTGTATGTGTGTTTACAGTCACAGTACTTGTGCATTACACAAACTAGGCTTGTGTTGAACAGCATCTATGGCCTGTAGAATGATATTGCTTCGTGCTGTTATCTGTATCTAATATTCTAGCAGTGCGATAACTGTTTTTATGCTAGCTATGTGTATAGAGTTACCAGTATGGCCATATGTGGCTGCTTGCAGTTACAAAGGTGCGCCTGTGGCCAGGAACAATGTGCCCTGTCCATACATGCATTGACAACATTATACATTACACCACCTGCTCACCTGTGTCTGTCTACATGGTGACATCCAGCAGTCACAGGGGTCTATAGGTAAGTGGATTATGTGCTGTTGTGCCCTTAGTTTGGATCCTTTGAGCAACAGTATGGCTGTGTGATAGTGCAGATTTACTCAAAATTATTAGGGTATGTTGGACAATACATACATCCACACATATATTTCTGTATATAAAAGGGATGTATATATAAATGTAGCTGTGAGTGTGTGTGTGTGTGTGTGTGTGTGTGTGTGTGTGTGTGTGTGTGTGTGTGTGTGTGTGTGTGTGTGTATGTATATGTGTTATGTAGATATATGGGGGGAGTCTATGTATCATTTTAATATATATAGCTATATATAGCAGTATATATCTATTTGATACTACATAGCGAAATATATACTATGTATGTGACAGAGAGATAGTGACAGATGGATATGTATATGTCTGTATGTATAGACATTTATACATAACAGGTCATTTTGATGAAGGGGCAACAGAATTGCACTCATTTTAACTAAGTGTATGGGCATGCTCAGTGGGACTGTCAGGACTCCAGGACACACCTACATGTACTCCAGTCTGGGATTTTGTATGGTGCAGACATTAACATTCACCCCTGTTTCTGCAGTGCTGCAGTTCACTCAAAATGTCTACAGCATTCCCCAGCTGTGCGCTGTACTTAATATGTGACTGAGGTTGGTAATGTTATACCATCAACAGACTGAGAGTCTGCATACATCTCTACCTTCCTGATTTTCACAGAATGTCCAGTTTTGCTTCATATGTTTGGTCTGTTCCTCATACATTTCTGGTCTACTGGTGAATTATTGAATATTGACGTCACTACATTATACTAAATGCAGATAAACATTTGTGTTTCTTACTTTATATCCTTCAGAAAATATGTAATAAGGCAACACCTTTAATTCCAGCAGCTTTCTAGGTTTATGGGAACAATATTTAAAATCTGTCCCTATGTTTGGGCTTTTGCACCCCAATTTAACTGGCTTTGTCCAGATTTCTTGCACTAAGAGGTTGAGAGGTATGACAGTCTGTGAAAACACCAACATAGTACTACATGCAAAAGATGTGAGTAATTCCAGATTAGAGCCATCAACACCATCACCCACGTTAGCTTCCCTAGTCCACTGAGCCACACAGGTCACCAGACAGACAGGAGTCATTCATCACACAATCAACAGCATAAATATGCACATTGTTATCCAGTGTGAAGCAAGACATACAATGTGTGAATGATATCTATGTTACAGCCCTGAGATTGCCTGGTCCACTGATATGCCAGATGTGATTTTCTGTTAAAGCACTGCTGTGTTGGGGTTGGGGGAACAACAGCACATGACCAGCTTTGGAAGACAGTTGTCAAAATATCATGTGTGCCCACTTTTCATAGGTTCATAGATTCATAGATTAGTAATAGGCTAACTACACATGTGGGTCATTTTAAGCCTAGCTAGTTATCCCATGTGAGAATCCATCCCTGCACCTTATGTCTGTAGGGTAAACACTTTACCCATTATGTCAACCTCCCATCTCCCTTGCCTGATGTCATGAATATTCCAACCATGAGGCCTAGTGAATATTAAGGAATGCATACTGTTGGACTGGGTATCTGTAGTCCAATGTGAATGTTACATCTGTCCAAACAGCTCACTATATTTTCTTGCATAATAGCAGCAGGTCCATACATATGATACCAGTACATGTACATGTAACCCCATACAAATTGCAGAAGAAGTCATTACTGGGCACATTGCCGGTGCTGCAAAGAGCACTTTTGGCTGACATCAAAGATTGAAACAATATTAATTTCATGGACTTTAATCATACTTTGACTTAGGAATGGGGTCCATTTCCATCATGGTATTAGAAACCCAAAAGATTTGGAGAAATTAAGAATGAAACCATATTATAGTGATCCTTACAATTAGTGTGTAGGTTAGATACTTACCTTGTGAATGCAACAGTTGACAGACGTGTAGTTCAGGGCTGACTCTGTGTGATGCAAGCAGTACACAGCCAATACATGGATAGGAACAGGTTGTGTGGGTTGCCTGGCATCAACTATTTTAAAATATGTATGTGAGTAGGGGTAAGGTGTCAGTCCCTAGGGCCCTAGGGTGTCAGTGAATGTGCTATGCGTTGTCTCTTAGCCAATGCCAGGGTATACTGGGCATGCCTATGTCTGTCTACAGGGGCATCATCAGGGGGCGCCTCCTCTGAGCCCTCCTGTGAATGTGGCTGTGGTGACCTAGGCACTGGTGAGAGCTGTGTATCCCTTCCCTTTGCTGATCCTGCTGCAACTGTTTCTGTAGGATCATATTTTGCACCATGGTGCATACTGTGAACATATGTGCAAATGTGGCTAGAGAGTACTGCAGGGCTCCACCAGATATATAGAGGTACCGTAACCATGAATTCAGCAGCTCAAACATATGCTGTATGATGTTCCGCATTTGCACATGTGCCTCATTATGGTGTTCTTCCATGCGCATGTGTGCATTTCTGATGGGTGTTATCATCCACGGTTCTAGTGCATAGCCAGCATCCCCTAGTAAATGGCCATGTAGGATGTCCCCCTTAACAAACATCTACAGCTGTGATGCATACAAGATATGGGAGTAGTTATAACTGCCAGGGCTGCCAGCAAACACATTCATGATAATGCCCTGGGCATTACACACGACCTGGCAGTAGATGGAGCGGTACCCCTTGTGGTTGACAATAGATTCTACCCTCCTCATTGGGTGGTGCCCTGATCTGTGCATGAGTGCAATCTATGGAACCCAGTACCTCAGCGTGGTGTGCTACATGGTAGAAGTGTCGCATATTGCCGGCCCTTGCCTCAGGGGTGAGGGGTATATAAATGTGCTCACTGGCATGTGGTAGCATGACACCGAGAAACTGGTGGAGTACTCTGTATGCTGATGCCTGTGAGACCCCAATCATGTCCCCAGCTGGTCTTTGGAAGGTACCTGTGGCTATTATCCTAAGGGCTACACATACCTTTGTTCCCACTGGGATGGGTTCCCCTCTGTTGGCTCTGGGTCTGAGTTGAGGGTGGCAGAGCTCAGTGAGTTCTTGTAGTATATCCTTGTCCACCCCGTAGTGCTTTACAATCTGCAGCTCATGTAGCTCCTGGAAGACTACCCTGGAACTGAACACTCTTCTCCTTCTCTGCCTAGGCCTACTGTCAGCTATAGCAGCAGCACTGAATTCAGCATCTAGCACATACAGATGTACCACACCTGCAGCAGCCCCTAGCATTCTTTCAGTTAAAATTCCCAAGTCTGTACTCCAATGGTGCACACTCAGCACAGCAGTGCACCTTGCAAACATGTGTAAACACATGCCCCATAGATAAACAAAGCTTAGACGTCAGTGCACACCCCTCCCCCAGACTTTCACGCTCAGCATGGTGACATGCCACGCAACAGGCACAGCTAAGCACCAATCAGCTTAGAAGTTATTGGACAAACCCTCTCCTGATGTCAGCTACCTCCTGTGTGGACAGCAACATGGTTCTCTGCCTACACAGAGGGGATATGCAGACATGATTACCCCATTATGCAATTCAGTAACTCCACCTCATTTGCACAGAGATCTGTGCTCAGAATCTGAAAACTACATGCTTCCAAGCCATACCACGTTAGCAACAGCACCAATGCACCATTGTAGATACTCCACTCAGGGTCCTGTAATACATTTCTGTCTCATAACATTAATTTTGTTTTTTCCACTTTTTTTTTAATAAGGCATATTTGCACACTGCAGCACACAGTGCAAACATACCCAGATTATTAAAAAACATTTTTATTTTAGCATATTTTCTGTAACTTTTGAGACACAGAGTATATTTTCACTCATATCTGTGTGTAGTATGCCATTTCTTTCCCTCTATCTACATTTTTACAGCTCCTTTTTTCTGTCTACATTTCTGTACACGGAATTTTTCCATGTACACAATGGACACTGCAGGGTTGCCTGTCTGCTTGCTGGATTGCTCTACCTACTTCATTTGCATGAGATTCACCTGCTTATGAGGTGATTTGCATGCCACGGAACTTCCCATGTTGGCACATGCATATGTGCAACCCAGCAGTGCTTACTGGATTGCACACCTGCTTTCTTTCATATAAGCAATGTGGCACAATGCCTACACAGTAAAAAAGATCATGTGGGCTTTATTAAATCCCCCCCTTCATCTTTTCAATAGCATAATATCACAAAGTCTCTATTTGTAAGTGTGTGTATAGCAAATTTCAACAAAGTCTGCTTCCAGAAGTTTCCCTCATCATTCAAAATGTAGTTATTGAATTTCCTAGCTATTATAAGCACAAACCAAAACAAAAAGGTCTATAAAAAATCTTCTTGGGTACACACACCTTCAACATCTTAAATGAGGTGGTTAGATAGAAGCCAAGACCCCATGACATATTGTTAGAATTTTCTCCCTTTCTCCTTATCATAAATGCTGTTTTAAGGTTTATGAATGCTATAACAATTTGATAAAATGATAAAATAAGGGTGAAAATAT
Organism: Protopterus annectens; assembly: GCF_019279795.1. Lineage (NCBI taxonomy): Eukaryota > Metazoa > Chordata > Ceratodontiformes > Protopteridae > Protopterus > Protopterus annectens. The sequence continues at coordinate 1,631,413,298 of NC_056737.1, forward strand.
AAAAGTCAAGGTAGTAAAAGAAAGAAATGGTCTAGATCTGAAGATGAATGGTCTGGTAGAAAAAGTACCAAAACTACACCATATAGTGTATGTTAGGCTCTCAGTCACTCAGCATATAATATTAGGTGTGCCACCAAATTCAATACTAGGATAATTTATTTTTACTATATTTATAAATAAATGCACATGGCCAGCGAATTTAATCCAATATACAGCCATTTCAGTCAAACAACCTCTAGAAGACGTACAGCATTGCTTTACCATAACCAAAAGCTGAGTAGAACAATGTAAATTATTGTTAAAATCAAATAAAACTTAACTAATGGTAATGTCACCTTCAAGGCAACAATGAAACCATTGCAACAAAAAACTATTATCAGTCAGTAATACTAGAATTAAGCTAATGTAAAACAAAAAGTTACTGGGACTAATAATTGTTCAAAGAGTAATATTTAATCAGTATATCAAATATGCAGTTTAAAAATTAACTATAAACTAGATGTTCTTTATAAAGTCAAACTTCTACTATCAGAGCATGCATGTAAGACTATAGTTCAGACCTAACTACTCTTTAGCCTCCTGTATGCCTCATCTATTTTTAACAAACCCACATTCTTCCCAGCTACCCAAACTGGAACAATCTTACAATAAAATTGCATAGATTATAAGTAACCACATTTATAAATCACTTTATTCTTGAACTTAAATCCCTTAACTTGCTGGATCTACCTAATATATTACCCTGCACTCACATTACGACAGCCCATGACATCCTTCCTAGACCAGAGAGATGACCTTTCACCAAATAGTTATTTATTTATTTATTTGTTTTACATTTTGTTTACTGGGAAAGTCGGTCTGGGCAAAGCCCATTTTCAGCAGAGGCCCGGGGAGAAAAGCTCCACAAAAAGTGACAGTAGATAGAACATTAGTAACAGTAAATACAGCATGACAAACAATACATACAACATAAGTTACAGTAGCTACAGCATGTCTAGCAGTAGATACAGCATCAGATATGGAACTTATCATAGTGATGTTATTGACATAGAACTTGTGAGTATTAGTTTACATTTGTAAAGGGAAAATAATTCTAGATTTATCTCACATTTACGAATAAAAAGATAAAAAAAAGATAAATCATAATACAAATGGGATCATTGTCCATGAGACAGGCTGAATAATTAATGGAGAGTGTACTTATGTTAACAGGAGATCAGCCAGGAGTGTTGCATGAGCAGAGCTAAGTGTCAGTGGTTCTAATATTACTGGTGTGCATTGTCAGTGGTTCTAATATTATGGGGGAGGGAGTTCCAGGTTTTTGAGATATAGGAAGAGTATAAGGAGTGTCCTGCAGTATTGTTAGTTTTAGAGACTTGTAGTAAAGATTTATTTGATGATAGTAGAATTCGATTGTTAGAGTAAGGTTGTGGTAAGCTTTGGAGAGCTGGAGTTTTTTTCACGGTTATAGAGTAATTTGTGGGCCATGATTAATTAGTTGTATGCAAGAAACTGAGGTAGTTCAAGCCAAGAGAGTGTTTTGAGGGCTAGACAGTGATATGACCTGTGCAATGATCCAGTAGCAAATTTAACTATTTTGTTATAGCATGTATTCAATTTATCCAAATCTGTTTTTATGAGGGAAGAGTATAATAGAGTTGCTAATAGGTGGGTTCTGGCTATGTCAGCTCTTCGTGAGTCTGTTAAAAATTTTTGGTTTCTGTAAAGGATGCTCTTTTTGTGGACTTTTTAAATAGTTTGTGATATATGCAAGTCAAACCTTAGCTTGCCATCTACAGTGACTCCTAGTAGTTTGGTGTATAGTTCAGGTGTAATTATTCTGTTGTTACTGGCTGTGATGTGAAACTGGGGGGACTAGTGGTGTGGTAGACTGAAAGATCATAAGTTTTCTTCTTTTGGGGGGGTTAAGAATAAGTTGGGAGTTAGCCAGCAATATTTCAGTTTCTATAAAGGCCTGTTGTGTTTTGCCCTGTAGTTGTTGCATGGTAGGGGCTGTACATATTAATGTTGAAACATCTGCATATTGGATAATGGTGGCAAGTGAGGTGGCTGAGTTGAGGTTATTAATGAAAATACTGAAGAGAAGAGGGCCAAGTATAGATCCCTGTGGGACCCCAAGGGTAATTGGGAAAAGTGTGGAGAGGTCATATTGCCACTTAACTGCCTGCTGATGACCTGTTAAGTAACTATGGAACCATGAGACACATGAAGGCTATATCTTTAGGTCTGAGAGAGCAGTTAGAAGTTTGTTATGAGGGACTGTGTCAAAGGCTTTAGACATATCCAAAAAACTAATGAGAATGTTCCCTCATTCCTGTGTTGGTTTATGGTGCTGGTAAAGCTAAGTAGAGCTGTAGTTGTACTATAGGACAGTCTAAATCCATGTTGGGAGATGGCAAGTTATTGTATGTGAGATATATCATAATATGGGAATGTATACGTTTCTCCAGGAGTTTTGAAAGTGGGGATAGGATAGCTAAGGGGCGATGTTATTAAATTGGTACTTGCCCCACATAGAATTTCACTCACTGAAGAAGCCCTTAGCACTCACTCAAAAATTCAAAAATTGTAGCAGTAACTGCCAATACCCTGTATATATTATAAAACTGTGGAATTATGTCCCAAATGATATCAGAAATATCTCATCTAGAATTTAAGATCTCATTGAAAATATACATATCAGCAAAATGGTCCTGCATTTGGAACAACCCCATTACTAAGGCCCCTTCTTATTTTAGTTTTCTCCCACTTATAATTAATCCCTATGAAATCTTACCTCTCAACAAAAGAGTCCTGCCCTTCTACAAACCCCATACTAAGTGCCCTTCTTATGTAGCAAATCAAACAAATATCAAATAATCCTTGCACTTTATCTTGTGTTTACATGTCTCAAGTGAATAACTGTTTGTATAAAATATACTTATTATTCATCTGCTGTATGTGTACTAAAACTGCAGTGTGACAGTATACATTCACTGTAAAATAATGCTGAATGTTATAGAGATGTGAGTGACCTTACCATTCTATAAATACTACATAGTGTACTTAACATGGTGACCACCTGATAAATTATATATACCTCAATGCTGTATAGTATATTTTTGTTGTTAGCTCATGCTGACTGCCAGTGCAAGTGTATGTAATGTGGAGCTTTTCTTCTCAGGTCTCTGCTGAAAAGGCATTTTTCCCAGTTAGATTTCACAGTAATTAAAGGCAGATAACAATCAAAGAAAGAAAGAAAAAAAGAGAAGTAAGGTTCATCAGGTCTTTTTTTTGGGGGGGGTATGGGTTGTGGCATAAATGTTAAGGTGATTACCTCACAGTCATAAGATCCAGGAGCAGATTCTTATCTTTGAAGAGAAATTAGCTTGGTTCAAAATGACCTGCAGGGGCTGCTAGACCAGTACTTATCTATGGAACATGTCTATGTGTTATTTTTGTATGTAATTTTATAAAGTTTTAGCCTGTATATGGAGTTGGGATCATAATACACTCTGACCCTAATGGTAACTCAGTAGTCTTAGTAAAGCTAGTCATCAATATCTAGTCCATTATATACTTTCCTGTCAATTTGTCTGCTCTGATTGGTTGTAGAATTAAGTGTGTGTTAAACCAAATAAATTAATAAGTATTTGTTCATTAGCTTCAGGTCATGAGACTAGTGGCTTGCCTAAGCTGGTTTTGACATTTCCTAATCACATTGCCAAAGTGGTTAGAAAATCCATCTACGTGGACCACCTAATCATAAAAGGGTTGGCATCCAGATCAAAAGAGGTCATTGTGCCCCTCTACTCATCACTCATCAGACCCATCATAGAGTACAACACCCCATTTGGGATCTACCTTACAAGACACCTGCAACAGCTGGAAAGACCACAGAAGTACCTCACCAAGAGGATCACTGGCCTCAAACAGATGCCCTATGCAGCTCAACTGAAGAAACTCCACCTGTACTCGGTTGCATACTGCCTACTTAGAGGTGATCTCTGCCTGACATACTAGGCCATGTCCAACCCAGAATTGATAGACATGCTCCACCTAAAGAAAACTTTATCCCCTTGAGCCACATGCTCTAGGGATCTAAACCTCACCACAACAATAAATAAGATGGGCTGGAGGGACAGATTCCTATCCCAGAGACTTCCCATGCTTTGGAACAAGATTCCAATCTACATTAGGCAGAGCTCCTCTTTAACACTCTTCAAGAGAAACCTTGACGAGTGGATGGGAAACAGAAAGTTTACCCTGGGATCACTTCAGTGGCTCTGCTGGACAGAGGCACAGAGAAGTAATCTAAGGGGGTGGCGAAAGCCAAAACATTCTGTCTAGGCTTATAAATGCCTTTGGGCAGCTAGCCTAGTACCTACCTATGAACCTATGAACCTAATATAACAGTATCTTTGTTTGATATTTGTAGTTAACCAAAAGATTTGATATTGTTTGCTGAGGAGTTTGGCAATGTATATAATGTAACCAATGGCAGCTGGTGACTTCAAATCAAATGGGGGCTGCAGGAGACAACTGAAGGGGTGGGGCCAATGGGAAGGGGGGCGGTCAACTAGAAAAGGGAGGAGCTATGCTCAAAATCACAAAAACTGTAACTTTAATTAAATATGCTGCCCTGGGTACCAAACCATCATTATGAGAGTCCAATCAAGACAAAATGAAATGTAGAAGAAAAAAAAATATTTCAATGCATTGGCTGCATGACAGCTTACTTAATATCTAGATGGAAACAAAAAGGTTGTGAGGCATGAAAAAATAAATTACATTTTAAATACATTACTGGAATGCCAGTCAAAATCAAGTATAAAAAAACAAGCAGCACTCAACTCTAATCACTTCTCCTTATAATGCAGTTCTAATTATAATTTGTATTCAGCCTTATTAAAGTATCAACAAACATGCTGAAAGCAGCAATCTCTGTGATACCCCCACTTGTAAAAATGTTTCTTATCCAAAAAAGACCTGCTGCCTGACAACAACTATCTACTTGGTTTCATGGGGAAAACATGATCAAAGTAAAAAATGAAACGCAAACAAGAAACAAGATCAAGATACATTGCTTAAAGGATTACTGTGCAGGTAATGGACCACATATGATAGATTGGCATTCTGTTTGGTTTACAGGTAAAGTCTGCAAAGATGACTGCAAGTCTCCAACAAATGTAATGAGCTTCTTAAAATAATGTAATCCTGTCCTTTATTACAAATACTGTCATATGCATTTCAATACCTAAGGCTTATACATTATCTAGTTATGTAAGTAGTCTCTGCATGGCAACAAGAGAAAGGATTTCAGTGTTGGCAATTCTTTAACGGTATGCTTATTAAAGCTTACTTGCATCTTGGAATCTCAGACGAGCTTACCTGATGGTCATTAAAGCATTGCTACTTAAACACAGAGCAACAGGCACTTTCTGAGTAATAATACGCATAAATCAACAGTATAAAAATATGACATAAAGCAGAACATTCTGGAAAATCAAGGACAGAATAAAAGTAGTACTTGTGTCTACCTTGGATGGGGGGATACTCTGCACATTTACACTGCATAACTACTCCTTGCCTTGCTTGAACGCATACAGAGTCACTACATGGGGGAGTGGGGTGCAACAAGTATGTCACAATTTGAAACATCTCTGGCTGACTGTGATGGCCCTGACACATTTGTCATACCTCTCAACCTCAGAGCAAGAAATCTGGGCAAAGCCATACATAAAAGTGGGACAAAGGCCCAAAAATAAGGACACTTTTTAAATATTGCTCTTATAAACTTAGAAAGATAATAGAATAGTAGGTCTTGCATTAGTATGAATATTACTGAAGGGTATGAAATTTGAAACTCAAATGTCTGTCATTATTTTGTAACTTCAATCTTTAATGATTTGCCACTAATTTGCCAAAAAACACAATTTTAGGAAAAATGGACCAAAAATGTGATGCAAAAATATAAAATAGCCACACAATACAGCTGGGAACTTGTCAAAGAAGGGACACTTTTTTAATATTAGTACTTCTAACTTGAGCAGCTGACAAAATAAAAGAATCTACATGCATTTCTGAAATAAAAGTAATCTATAACTCTGATTATTACAGTTATTTCTTAATTGTAAACCCTCCACGTTTTCTTCCAAAATTGCTATTTTGCGGCAGGATTATTAGGGGAAAAGCAAAATTTTGAGCCAAAACTGGGGACAGTTGAGAGGTTTGGATATGCCTAATTCTATAAAGCAATTTATTTGCAAGTACTGCTCAACCTGTTAATGCAGGAAATCTGGATAAGGCCAAATATACTGGGGGAACATATAAACAGTACTAAAAATTGTTGTATAAACTGAGACAGTCGATAGAATAACAGGTCTTGCTTTAGCATGCATTTTTCTGAAGGTTATGAAGTCTGAAACTCAGTGTATGTCATTATTTAGTGACTTAATTTCTAAATTATTTGCCAGAAAACCACACTTTTTATGAGGAACAAACCAAAAGTAAGAAGCAAAAATCTATTAATTCTGTGAAAATCTGGACAGTTGAGAGGTATAGTTCAGCCGGGGCTGTCTTTGAGTTTGCCGCCCTTCCCCCTCACAAAATCATGGTCGAATGGAGCCTCCCCCTGCAGCCATTCCAATGAAACATTACTTGGCTATTTCACCCCATTTACCATAAACACTAATGTGCATACTGCTTTACTTCTATGATGATTTGGACTTCATTTGAAAGTTTTATTTTGCATTTTACAGCACAAACACTAAAATATCTGCTAAACAAAGCGATGCAATCTCACAATGAAAACAGACTTATTAGCATTAAAAATTCCCTGCCCTTGAAACTCATATTCATTGAAACAGCATTGAAACCCACATTCGAAGAAAATACATTTTGCCAGTGGCAGATAAAGATTAACTTTGGGCTGTTTTCAAATCATAGGCCCCTTGCACAAGAAACATACAGATGCTCTTTGATACACCTTCCTGATTGTATTAAATTATATTCCTTGTACAATATAGTACAGTTGTTAGAGGGCATTTAAATTTGTTGTTTTGAACATTTTTCCAGTAAACAATGAAGCAAAATGCATGCACCAATAATGACAAAACTGCCCAATTCAGAACATTTCTATCATAAAAGTCTATTCAAACTTCTACAGTCCACCAGTACCAGTAAATATGCACAATCTCTGAAGAAGTAAAAGTCATCTAAATAATTCCACATTAAAGAAATCTGTAAATAATGAAGAGGTTGTTGCTAGCAAACAACTTCATATTTCATTGTTTCATCTACAAATAAAGTGTCTGTTTCCATTCAGGAATAAATTGCCTATGTTGCATTAAAAAAATGATAAGCTAGTAATATTGCAATAGGGAATGGATGGCAAACTGATAACAGGTTCATATAGTTACTAGCTATCTTTACCAAAAAGGGCTGCAGAATCCACCCCCTTTACAATACAGTACAGTATCAGCAATGCATCTACCTACTGTGGGAATAGAACCCACAGCCTTCTGCATCAAAAGCAAGTATACTACCTGTTATGCTATTAACAATGCAAGCAGATGCAGCATAAACAGCACTAAACTTTTGTTCCCATTCAGCTCTCAGCTGCTTGTAAAATATACTTGACACTCAGCTGTATCTCTGAACTGTGTAGCATAAGAAAGCTAGAAAAAGCCAAAATTTAGGGGGGGAGGGGGGCAAAAGACCAAAAAACAGGGACACATTTTAAACATTGCTTATATAATGTTGGAAAGTTTCTAGAATAAAATTCTGTGTTACCACCATATATCTCACTGCCAAGTATTGGACCCAGAACCCTGTGCAAAATAGTCACAGCAACATATCACTATGCCAAATCATCTGTTTTTTGAAAGAGAGGAAGACTGAAACTTAAATGGCTACCATTTAGTGAATTCAGTTCTCACCACAGCTGTCAACATCTTAGCACAAAACACCTGAACAAAACCAATAATGAGGGAATACAGCCCCCAAACATATTCACTGAATTCAGTTCTCACCATAGCTCTCAACCTTGGCAGAAAAAACCTAGACAAAGCCAATAATGTGAGAATACAGTCCCAAAAATAGGGACAAATTTCAAATATCCATCTTATAAACTTAGAAAATTGCTATAATAATAGGTTTTGCATTACCATGTACTTTCTGTAGAATATGAAGTCTGAAATTCAAATGCTTGTCATTTTTATTTAACATTTGTTAACCAGAAAAGTCTGACTTGGAACAAAAGCTAATTCTCAGCAGAAACACTCCAGACACACACTGATACGAATGATAAAAGGTACTGTTAACCTCTCGGTGATAATATTAACTGATGCACAATTAGACCTTTTAAGTAAAGGATTGAAGTTTATTCCGAACACTACAGATACTGTAGTGCAAGCAATCATGGACTTGAAATAGTTTGTAAGAAATGTAAGTTTGAAATTAATTTTTAAAGAAGTGACTTCGCAAACAATTGTATGTAAAAAATTGAGTACTTTTTCACCAACATTATGTCCAGTTTTGATTGCTTTTACAGATATTGTTGAGAAGGAATTAAGAACACTTTATAGTAAGAGAAGCAGAAAGAAGTTATACAATTTGTCTTATTTAGAATATGAAGCATTAAGAAATTTGCAAGAAGATGATAGGTTGATAGTTAAACAAGCGGACAAAGGAGGAGCAGTGGTAATAATGAATAGGGAGACTTATATGATGAGTTTTAAAAATATTTTAAATGACATGGCGACTTTTAAAGAAATATCTTTCAGTGAAGTCAGAAAGTGTATTGCAGATGTGAATATGATAGTATACGATTTACAATTGAACAATGATATAACTATTGATCTGTTCAGTTATTTATCTGTGCCATGCCCCAGAATATCCCAGATATACGGAATTCCGAAAATACATAAATGATTAGAAAATCCACTGAGACCGATAGTTTCAGGGGGTGGCTGGGTAACCGAACCAATTTCAAAATATCTACAAATGGTATTAGGTAAATATCTGAGTAAATGTCCCACTGTGTTAAAAGATTCTAACAGCTTTTTGTTTGATTTATATAAATGGCACGTAGACAATATAGGAAAAAACTTTATTTTTGTGTCTTTGGACATTACTTCACTTTTCACAGTAATTCCAAATGAATATGGAGTGAATGTTATACGTTATTTTTTAAATATTGAAGTTAATATACAAAGTAGAGAAATAGAAATGTATGTACTCTACTAGAAACAGTACTAACAAAGAATGTTTTCATCTTTGATAAAGTGCCATATTTACAGCTAACTGGAGTGGCAATGGGCACTCCAGTAGCGAATACATATGCTAATTTGGTACTATATGAGTGGGAGAAACAATTTATACTTGGTGGGTTAAATAACTTGAATACCAAAGTTAAATTTTATAGGAGGTTTGTAGATGATTGTTGCACAGTAGAATTAAATGATTATATCGCATACCTGAATGACTCCATGGAATTTTTAAAATTTAAAATGATGGCATCAGAAAAAAGTATAACATTTTTGGATGTTCTTTTATACAAAAATGGGGATAGAATAGAATCTACAATACATAAGAAGGAAGTTGATGCTTCTAGATACATTAGTAGAGGTAGTATGCATGCACCCTATACTTTTAAAGGTGTGATGAAAGCACAAATGATAAGAGCTAGTAAGCTCAATACTGAAGATAATAATTTTAAAATTCAGGTTAAGGATATGATACAAGAGTTTGAAAGGAATGAATATCCCAGACAAGTTATAAATGATGTATATGATGAAGTGCTGCTAGGTAGAGTAGATAAGTATAAACCCATTTTTAGTGAGGAGACAGAGCAACTGGAACTGCCAAATAGAAAAGAAAAAGTGGTAAGGTATGTTACCACATTTAATCTTAATACGAACTATGTACGTAATATAATAGAGAGAAACTGGCTTATTCTAATGGCTCTGCCAGAGATAAAGGTTGTTGTAGGAGAGAAACCACAGTATGCATATAGGAACTCTGAAATGTTAAAACAAAAGTTATGCTATAAAGATTTTAAAGAAACAAAAATAACATCACAACGCAGAATGGGAACCAGGAAGTGTTTTAACTGTAGTTACTGCAATGATCTATATGATAATGCAGATACATTTGTACATCCGACAGCTAAAGAAATCTTTGCCCTTACAGCCCCCATAAACTGTAATACTACCCAGGTGGTATATCTGACTACATGCACAATGTGTATGTCATTTTATGTAGGCAAAACCACCAGAAAATTAAGAGAGTGGATAGTGGAGCATAAATCTGAAATAAGAAGGAAGGTATTGACAAATGCACTAAGTAAGCACATTCTTGATAGTAATGATAGACATAAATTCAAGTTTAGGGGTATATGTACGGTAGATATGGGGGTTAGAGGGGTTGATAATAACAATACATTAGAATTGAAGGAATACGAATGGATAGTTAGGCTTCAAGCAGATGTTAAACCTGGTCTCAATAATGCACTTAGTATAAAGCTGGTATTAGTAAAAAGGCAAAGAGAGAATATTTAATTTAAGGTAATTTTGAAGTCATGTTATGTTTTAAATAGTATTAGTACTAAATTGAGTGATAGATGTAAAGTTTTAGAGATGTAATTTTATGTAGTAAGAGTGCTTTTTCTTTAAAGATTGATTGGTGATTAGGATGATAGGCTGGCCGTGACATGTGATTTTAAATGACTCCTCTTTTAAACAGTGTAAGAACCCATTTTTTAACTAAAATTGCCATGCTTAATATTCAGATAGATCTTCCTATGCAGGGTTAAGACCTTTGAACTCCTCAGTGGGAGACATCCTTGAGGTATTCTTCTTGAGTTTGTGCTTTTTTAATTTTTTTTTTTATTGTGCCTAGACCATTCATTTAGAAGCTTGCTTGAGCTTGTCTCTGAAATGCAGGAGAGGGTGGCAGTTATACTGTCAATTGTAAGAGAACATCTGTAGAAATGGATATGCTTGACTGGTTCTAAATCAGTGCTCTAACTACTTCAAGGATGAGAATGTCCCAACCAGAAGACAAAGTGTTGGTTTGGAGCCCATCATAGAAATTGCATTTCAAGGCAAGTGTCAAGGATCTTATGAAGTTATTGAAAAGGTAATGGAAGCTTATTATGAAACAAGACAGTCTGATAAATATAAGTCCAGTTAGGCTGGGTCGATATTAGTTTGCCAAAATTAATTTTCAGCAAACTCCAATTCATCAACCCTTATTCAGCAAAAATCACTTTTGTGATTTGCTGAATATTCCAAGGGCAATAAAATACTTGCCCTGCAGCACAATGGACCACATCTAAGTAAACTGAACCCACCCAAGGACTATCTCTCTCTTTGTTGTGGTTATATATTATAGGGTGAATCATCAGGTCAAGGAGCTTTTATTGGTTTGATGGGACAACATTTGGTTTGATTGGGCAACATAAGAAATTTATTTCTAATTGTGTTATATCACAGATATTATTCAGATTTTAGGAAAACAGAAGTGTCATTAAAGGTCAGATGGATAGAAGACTCTGAGAAAATGTGTGTTTTGCTTTTAAAGATGCCCTGTGCTACCTTTCTAATTAAGATGCACAGGATTTTTTACAAACAGTTTATGCTTCAGACTGATGCCACTGGGGTGGGTACTGGGATAGTTATGTTGCAGGTTCATGATGTGGAGGAGTACATAATTTGTTTTATTAGCAATAGGATTTTCCCTCAGGAACTTAAGTATGTCAGCACTGAAAAGGGATGCCTTGCAATGAAATGGTTGTTCCCCAGTTGAACATTAATGGGTATCACAGTTATAATGATGTATTCTGGTGTTGCTCTGGAACTACAAACTCAGATACAAAATCTAAAGATGGATTTTATGTAGAAGACAATTATACTATGAAGTTATCATCAGATTACATAAGACCAGCACATTTTTTTTTTATTGTAGATTATATCACACTACCTAATATCACAGATATGGACAAAGACACCCCCATGCTCATAGCTGTACCTCCATTCACCTAACCAGTATGTAGGGAAATGGATTAGAAACATGCATTTGTGCAAACTGCTATGCTTTTAGTCTAGGGTACATTTTCCTGATGACGAGACTGAAATCAGGAACTCTACACTCTATAGTTCCTTGTTTGATACTATTATGTCAAACTGGTTGGGATAAGAATATATTGACTTCACCCACTGCATCTATATGAAATACTAGTGCAAATTCTGCAACACAAATGATCTACCTGTTTTACACCTGTTTTACAACTTTTAAAGTACCCTTAAAGTACCCTTAAACATGAAATTCAAGGTTATCTATGCTGTTTGCATTGTTCTTGTTCAAGTAGTAATTTCTGTTATTGCATAAGGAGAAAATAAATCTGATGCATATGAGTCCAATCTTTTGTAGTAGACTAAAGCTTTGTGTCTGTTGCTTAAGTATTAATTGTACGCTGTTTACAACATTCTGATACTGTAATGTAACATTCTGTCTTGCCTGCTGCAGTGAACTAATTTCATTATGCCCAACAGTGTAAGACTGATATCTAGCAATCCTTTGGAGTATTTATCTGCCCATTCATATGCATAAATAATAATGATGATGCCAAAATAGATGAAGATTTAACCTCTGCATCACCCCTGCTATGGTAACACAAATTAGTTCAATGTGATACTTCACTGATACGTCTAGCAGTTTTCAGAAACGTTCACGTCAACCTCTCCATACTCGAAACAACTCAAGATAAGAGCACATCAAATGATTTTAATATTGAGCTTTACTGAAGAAACCTGGCACACAGAATGAATGCTTCACTACCTGTGATTAGTTATTATAGATGAGGGATATCACATCTTATCTGGGAACAGAGCTCCTTTTTTGTTTTGAACTATTGTATACTCTCAGCATCTTGAAGACATTATTGCCTTTTTCTTTATTGCATAAGCAATAACAGTTCTCAGACAAATCTGTTGATGGACGATATCATAACAGTCAGGCAAGACATGAAATGTTTTACATTTCAATCAATCCATTTTTATTAGAAACATTTAGTTAGAAATCCCTTTCATTTCCACAGACTAACACCTCATCACAATTGCAGGCTTCAACAGCTGTCAGTATTACAGCCATCAAGCCATGCACAAAGGGAGCAGTATGCATGCACCACATAAATGATTTTCTGTTCTTCTGTTTTGTACCTAGTCTTCTGCGAGGAAGAACAACTTCTAGGGTAGACTGTACAAGAAAGCAGGCCAAAGGCAGAATAATTCCCTTAATGTCCTGCATATATTTTGCATTTTATTATCTTGTCGTACAAGGAGTTCCTCCGTGAAGCAGTATGATTACATAAAACAGTAACAGTTATTTAATAATTACGGCCACTAGAGCACCTCTTAGATGTCTTATTGTTACAACTGCTCTCTGTACTCTGAGCCACATTTCTTTCACTTTGTTGTTGTTATATATTACAGGGTGATAACAAACAAACAAAACAGAAAGAAAGAAAGTGAGCTATTCAGGATGGCAGTAAAAAGTAAAGTAGCCGGTATATGAGATATAATGTGATCACATCCCAAAAATAACTATCAAAAGTCAGTAACTTAATTTTCTGTTCTGGGGGCTGATCACTGCTTAATGAGAACCAATGCAGTTGAACTTATTTGATTATACGAATATTATGACTAACAGGAGTGTTCACTTATTACTGCTCTTGACAAACAAGAAGAGAAACATTTCATCAGTAAAAGCCATCTTCTTCAAGATGTTTCTTCATTACAATGTTGTTTGTCAAGCTGTCATTCTCCATTTATGTACTTTATTAGCAATCCTGCATTTGCTAGAAATTATTTTGCTTAGGTTATGCTACCCCTCCACCTCAATGTTTTCTTGAGACTGTGTTCTCATTTATTTTACCCTTCAGTTTCTCCTTTAGTTGCTTAACTACAAGTTGCTTAATTTTATTCACCCATTTCTGAATTTTATACCCACATTCCACTTTTTTTTCTACCACTTCCAGTCATTGGTGTTTTTAAGATAAATACATGTAAATATTTAATCACTGTACTGCGTAGTTTATATTCTATTAAAGTAGCTCTGTAATTGTGGAACTTTTCATTTTAGGCATCCACTGAAAATGAGCTTTGGCACAAGCTGGGCAAGCTGGTAACCAAAATATAAATAATAAAAAAAAAATTATTTTCCCTTCAAAGCCAGATCATAGTCAAGTGGAGCCCTAGGCAAAGTAATGGATCAGGGCCCTCCCCCCACAGCAACCACCGGCAGCCTCCCCAACCATTCCAGTGTCCCATTATTTGACTATTTCTCCCCATTTACCATAAATGCAGGTAAAACCTGTCAGTGTGCACACTTATTTTCTTTTTACTACTAAAATGATTAGAGCTATTTAAAACTTTTATTCCAAATTTTGCAGCACAATCACTGATAGCCGTTTGCTAAACAAAACAATACAGTCTTATAGTGAAAACAGACTTAACATGAACAGTAAGTATCTCTGCCCACTTCACATTCATTGAAACACATTGAAACCCACATTCAAAAAAAATGCATCTGACCAGTGGTGGATTAAGTTTATCTTTAGGCTGTTTTCAAACCATATGTCCCTTGCGCACATTTTTTGGACTATGCATACATGCATGTGTTCTTTAATGCACCATCCTGATTGGAACAAATTATTTTCCTTGTATAATATAGCACCACATTTTAGAGTATGTTTTAAAATTGTAAGCCTGAACATTTTCCAGTAAGCAATGAAACAAAACATATGAATCAATAGGGGCAAAACTACCCATTAAAGAACATTTTAACCACAAAAGACCACAAACGACCACTCAGACTTCAGTCATTACAATCCACCAATATATGCCAATAAACACAATCTTCGCAGAAGTAAAAGTCATCTGAATAATTTCACATTAAAGAGATCTATGACTAATGAAGAGGTTGCCGCTGGCAAACAATTCTACATTTCAGTATTTCATGCACAAATTCAGTGCCCGCTGCCCTTGAAGAATAAACTGCCCATGTTACATTTAATAAAAAATTAGTCAGCTGGTAATATTGGAATAGGGAATGGCTGTCAAACAACCAACAAGTTCATAGTTACCAAGCATCTCTTCCAAAAGAGGACTCATTCAGGAGTACAGCACCCCCATCCTCCCTTAAAGGAGACACTACATTATCAGGACTCTATGTACATAGTGTGGGAGTAGAATCCACAACGTTCTGGACCTAAGGCAAGTATGCTATCTGTTGTGCTTCTAACACTGCTTCTAAAACATAGAGCACAAACACTGATAATGGCCATTTGCTAAACAAATCAGTTGCACACTGAAAACAGACTTAGCATGAGCAACAGTAAACTTCTCTTCACTTGAAATTCAAAATTCCTTGAAAATGCACAGAAAGTCTCTTCCCTTGAAACTCAACATTCCTTGAAAGTGCACAAAAACACAAAATTCCTTGAAAATGCGCAGAAACTCAACAATGTTTGAAAATGTACTAAAATTCAACAGTTCTTGGTGATGACAGTTTGGCAGTTAGTGTAGAGGGTTCAGGCTCTAGGGTCCTGTATTGAAGGTACAAGATTTGAGCCTGAATGAGTTAACCAACTTGCTATTCCTAACTGGGGCATTTCACAAATGTACACAGTTCTTCACTAACTTACCATTTCTGAAATGGAATGGCAACAGCACCCACATTTGTAAATCATATGCTCCATTTCAGTTTAAATGTGGTTGCATCCTTAAAGAAGAAATATAATGTATGCAGCATGCATTCTTAAAGAAGAAACATAATGCATGCAATGTGCATTCTTAAAGAAGAAATGCAAGCTTTTGTGGCAGCCCCCCTGGACAGTGGGCCCTCTTCCCAAGCCAGTGGTCCCTAGGCAACTGCTTATGTCACCCAGTATGAGGATATTAGATATTATCTGTGCTAGCATGACTGGCTGAAGTTTTGTAAATAATTGTAAATAATTGTAAATTACCCTGTGTTACATATGCCAGCACGACTAGCTATAATTTTGTAAAGTTTATGTCTGTTGATTATCACTTTGATTTATGCAAGATGTTTGAATGTCAAACAGTAACAAAAAAATAATATAGTCAAAGGTCAGCTAGTTAGAGTTGCCCGTATGAGTTCTGATGAGGGAGATGTAGACAGAGAGTTAAAAAAGTAGCACAACTATTTTATGAACATAGTGGAGAAAAATGCAGAATATGTTAAAAGTGAGTGGGGTAAAAAATTTAAACCACTGTTAGGTGCTGTACTACAGGAAAAAGAAAATTTGGAAGAGGAGAAACAATGTCATAGGGCTATGGTTATTCCTTTTTGTGGGCAAGCTAAACAAGTGAAAAAAATTTTTGAGAACAATTGGTCCATCCTTAAAAATAACCCTAGAATATTTTCAGTTGTTGGGAAGGACCCCATTTTTGTATACAAAACTGGGCTCAATTTAAAAGGGGCATTTGAACTTACTAACAAAAGTCAGTTAATGGGTAATAGTGGTACAACAAGATGTGGTGCTTGTGCACAATGCAAGTTCATACAAGCTAAGAATATGGCAACCCTGCAAAACATTTTAAAGTCTAAGGTTTTCTTTGAAAAAGGAAATTGCCAAACATCAGGGGTGATATATCTGGCAGCTTGTAAAACCTGTCCAGCTTACTACATAGGCAAGACAGAAAGGAGTCTTAGGGACAGAATATACGAGCACCAGTACCAAATTGCCACAGGAAATATAAATAATTCCCTATATAAACATTCATTAGTATGTGCAAATTTTGTTCAGTTTTTGTTTGGTATTGTGGAGCGAGTAAGACCAAACCCTAGAGGGGGAGAATACAGGAATTATATAGAGGAAAGGGAAATTAAGTGGCAAATAAAATTACCTGCAACCCCTGCACCAGGTCTTAATGAAATGGTATCCTTAAAACCAATATTAGTGAGGAAAGCTACCTCATACATACTGTGTATCTTAGTCTGTGTGTGTGTATGGGGGGGGGGTCAACTACTCAGTATATATATATATATATATATATATATATATATATATATATATATGTTTTAAAGCAAGTCTATGGAAAAAATGTGGTTGATTTTTTATCTTAAACAACTTTTCTATCTTAAACAATTTTTAAGTTTGCATTTGATGAATGTCTTGGAATTTGAAAAGTTTTTTTTTCATAAAAATGTTTGTTAAAATGTTCTTGTGTTAAAAGGTGTTTGCAATGTATTTCATTTGAACATTAAGGTATTTGTATCTTTAAATGATTGTGAAGGGTGATGACATCACTCATTTTTAACAATATTTAAAGACTGTACTATGAAGTGCAGTTATATTCTGATGAAGTCCCCAGTTTTGGGGATGAAAGCGCTCAATCTTTGTTGTCGTATGTTGGAAGAATAAAAACAGCTTGGGCTGAAGAGTTTGGTTGACTGAAAGTGTTTCCTACTGCTTCACAGTGTATGTTTTGGACTTTTTTAGTTATATTTTACACTGTGGTTACTTTTGTTTTTTTTATTTGAATGTCAAACAGTGTTATTCTGGCTGACCAAATGTACATGTTTTTTTTTTAAAGAGAATTATTAATGTATGTTATGCCAGTCAGCTGACCTAGAAGTGATGTCATTGTGTGCCAGAGCTGGGTGAATAGCATCTTTTTGTTTATTTTTCATAGTCTGATATGACAGAGTAGAATTCTCATAGCAGCTTCCTGTTACTTTTAAAAAATCTGCAATAAAAGCAGGTTCTGAGTCAGTTGTTCAGTTTGGGTTGTTTTCCAGAGCTGTTCATCAGTAGTAGTCTAGTTGTTTCCAGAGTAGTTGTTCCAGTCACTGAGGACAGACAGCAGCCTGGAGTGTGGACATAATTCCTCACCTTGCCTTGTAGAAGTAAAAGTATAATCTTGCCTTGCTGAGTTATTTAGATTAGATAGGGACAGTTAATCTTCAGATAGTCAGGGAACTACAGCGCATTAGTTAGAGGTTTTCTAAAATCAA
Organism: Protopterus annectens; assembly: GCF_019279795.1. Classification (NCBI taxonomy): domain Eukaryota; kingdom Metazoa; phylum Chordata; order Ceratodontiformes; family Protopteridae; genus Protopterus; species Protopterus annectens. The sequence continues at coordinate 1,631,431,343 of NC_056737.1, forward strand.
TGTGAGATCTATTTCCTGTGTGTGAAATGCTGTTGTTTATTGGAATCAGTTTTCAGTATTTACATGTTTTAAATCATTTTATTTATTATTAAATGTTTTACTACCTCTCACTGTGGCTGGTTATTTAGTGAATATTTTTAATAACTTGAGAGTGTTCATGCTTATTGTGATAACACCAAGGCCACTCCAAAAAGCCTTATCACTTGGGATACATGCTACCATTTATTTCAATATATATTTCACCCAATAAAATTGAACACCCCTTTTGAAGGGTATTGTGGTATTTGACTAGTGGCATCTGTTACCTTGTAATTTGGGTAAAGAAACACAACAGGTAAATCTGTGTCAGTCTTTCCCAAGAGTTGTGTGTATATGTGAATATCAGACATTTAAAAGTGAGTGTGTCAGATACCTAAAACTGGAATACAGTGTTCTGCAGTGGTTAGTGTGAAGACTAATCTGGGGACCTGAATTGAAACATATAGTCCAGTCACAAGTTTTCGAACCTGTTCCCGGTGTTCTCTTAGGAGAAATTGCGTATTTCTATCCCTGCTTTTAGTGACACTCCCTTACCAGAGTCAGTGGTGAGGACTGAGACTCCTTAGTTAATGCCCTGGGGAAAAGAGGGCTCATCACACCTTGTACTGGATCCAGCTCTTCTT